>NW_006922283.1:715937-717560 GCF_000298275.1 Orycteropus afer afer
TATGGTCCTGAGCTCACAGGTCCAACTACTCACTCCCTCTGGGTATCTGGCTATGGCCAAGAAGTGTCTACAATGTTGTCCCTTGTCAACTCTACTATATACCTGGGAATTCTTACAGAACACATAAATACACTTGTAGAAACATTGTCTGCCAACCCTATACATGGCATGGGCACACTCCCTGCTGCATAGGCATACGTAATTGTTCATCCTGTCCACTTATCTATCCACCCAGATATTAATGTTTGCTTTCACTGACAATGCAGTACTGTATGTGCAAAAGAGTTCTTTGTTGTCTGTACCTCTCATGCACCTCTCCATGTCTTCTTCTTCTTCAATGCCACAGTGTTGATCACTCACATTTGGTATATTTTCCTTCCCTTCACCAAAATCAATACTTGTTTCTACCTATCTAGCAGTGTTCCCTCCCCTCTGCTCCCACCCTTGGTAAACAACAAAGAAAATTTCCTTCCTTATATAAACCTTTCCTTGACATTCTACAATAACTGACTAATACAATATTAGTCCTTCTATGATTGACTTATTTCATTCACCATGATGTCCTCCAAGTTCATCTGTGTTATGTGGTGTTTTGCAGATTCCACACTATTCTTCAGGGTTGCATAGTATTCCATGGCATGTATGCACCATAGTTTGGTTACTCATTCTTCTGTTGATGTGTTCCAGTGGTTTTTAAGTAAAGTATTATTCAGTTCATATGTGTTTGATTTTTGTTTCCTTTGACCTTCGTTTTGATTCTCTAGTGCTGCTATAACAGAAATAACACAAGTGGATGGCTTGAACATATAAGGAGTTATTCTCTTACAGTTTAGGAGGCTAGAAGTCTGAGTTCAAAGTCTAGCTCTGAGGTCTGGGTAAAGGCCCTTTAACCTTGAGCTTTAGCTCTGCCTCTTGCTCCCAACCCACTGAAGCTGAAGGTTTCTCCTAACTCAGGCAGCTGCTGGCTGCTGAGGCTGACAAATCCAAGGTTGACAAATGAAATGGCACAGTACCAAGATTACCAAGCAAAAGTGCAGGCGATTAGTTCAAGTCCAGAAATGGTCTCAAAATTGGCAGACAACATGGCCATCCACTGAGATGAAAACATGGCCAAATGCAGATCCGGATGAGCCAAAAAGCTAGAAACCTTTCTCAAAACTTCTTCTGATATACTACTCAGCTGCTCACAGTAGATTCCACCATGGAATTGATTACTAGTCTCATGATGGGGAATAGCTACATCTTGCTGCCCAACCACTCAAAACCAGGCCTAGGCAAGCTGAAACTTTACATTAGTGACCACAATCTTCCCATTGTTGATTTCTAATTTTTTGGCATTGTAACCTGAGAAGATGTTTCATAATATTTTAATGTTTTAAGTTTATCATGACTTTCATTGTGGCCTTACCTACAACCTTTTCTGAATAATGCTCTATGTGCTCTGGAAAAGAATGTATATTGTTCTATTATTGGGTAGAGTGTTCTGTGTATGTTTATGAGGTCAAATTTGTTAATTAATTAATTAATTAATTTTTTATCTTTATTGAGTTTCTTTCTAGTTGTTCTTTCCTTCATCAAAAGTGATATATGAGCACTAGTAGCAAAGTTCAACAAGACAGAAAA
>NW_006922283.1:717910-756159 GCF_000298275.1 Orycteropus afer afer
CTAAAGAATAATGTAGAATCTGCAAAACACCACATAACATGGATGAACTTGGAGGACATTATGCTGAGTGAAATAAGTCAATCACAAAAGGACAAAAATTGTATTAGTCCATTATAAAGTCTCCTTTGTATGTGACTTTTCATTTTTTCTGAGTGCTTTCAGGATTCTTTCTTTGTGTTAGGAGTTGGAAAATTTTGTTCAATTTATAGTTCTTAATATGTAATGTATCTCAAGTGCTGGCTCATTAATGTGATAATTATGGTTACAGAGTGAGAATATAACTAGTTTTAGTTGTTCAAAAAAAAATCCATGTTGGGCAAAAAGTTAAATGTCCAAGAAACCATTATTATAGAAGAAGACTGTCCCTGGTTTTGCAAAGTCATAAGATTGCATTTAATAACTTGTTATTAATGCTAGATACCCCATGGAATGTCATGGATTTACAAACTTGAATTATATACAAAATGACCCTCTAAAACCTTAGAATCTATTTCAGGAACAGAAATAAGCAAAAATAGCAGTAACATAAAGAAAATTCCTAAGTGTAATCTCTCATTGGCACAATTTTTGTGGCACTAAGGATATGACACTTATTTCAACTGAGGGACCATGTATGGATTCTCACTGAAGAGATGATACTTTTGAACCTCATGAGCCCTGCAGTATAGGCAGTTTTTTGGGTGGTGGGCACAATAAGCAAAACCTTACAAGTAGAAGAGACCCAGAAAGGTGAAATCTAAGGAACTTTAAAAAAAGATATGTGCATTTCAAAACATTTATATCATAGGTGCTGTAATAAGTTTCAATGGGAAACTAAAATGAAAGATAAACAAGATACTAAATAACCTTAAATGGCAAGTTGGTAAGTTTTCAGTTTATTTCATACTCCCTATTGAATTGTAATTTGGTTACTAGATGTTTTACCCAGGGACTAGTTAGATTTAGATCACATCTATACTTGTCCACTATGGATTACTAGTCCCTGTAGTTATTTAAAAATTTATTATTAAAATTAAATAGTATTAAAATTCAGCTCCCTATTGGCATGAGTCATGTCAATGCTCAGTAGCACCATGTATTTAGTGTATTACATATTGAGCAGTAAAGAACATTTTTAACATTACAGAAATATCTATTTTACAGTGCTTTGCTAGTTTATAAGCTCTGATACCAATATAAGAATGGCTTTTGGGGTATGGAAAGCAGATATGGGATGTAGCCATGAGGAAGGAATAGTTTAATAATTAAGATGCCCACGAACCAGTCCAAGTAAAAGGTAATTGGAGTCTCAATGGGGAGAGCTGAAAAGACTACTGTGATAGGGATTTCACATAAAGGTAAAAAGGATTATACATTTAAATAATCACCTGTTAGTGATGAATGTGAGGAAGAAAGAGAAGCTAGAAAAGAAAGTTGCCCTAATCTGAGTTACTAATTAGACAATGGCATCTTTCAGACTAATGACTAATGAATAAAAAGGATTAGTTAAATAATAGAGGTAATAATGATTTTTGTTGTTGTTAAGTGCCATTGAGTCATTTCCAACTCATAGTGACCCTATGCCCAGCAGAACGAAACACTGCCTGGTCCTGAGACAGCTCCATATTCTTACTACACTTGAGCCCATTGCCACTGCCACCATGTCAATCTACCTTGTTGGGGGCCTTCCCCTCTTTCGTTGACCTTCCACCTTACCAAGCATGGCATCCTTCTTCAGGGAATGGTCCCTTCTGACGACATGACCAAAGTAGGTGAGAGGAAGTCTGGCCATTCTCACCTCCAAGGAGAATTCTGGCTGCACTTCTTCCAGGACAGACCTGTTAGTTCTTTCAACACTCCATGGTACTTTCAGCATTCTTCACCAACACCACAGCTCAAAAGCATCGATTCTTCCTTGGTCTTCCTTATTCATTGTCCAGCTCTCACATGCATATGAGATTGAAAATACATCCTTGCTCTTCAGCACTTGAAAGAGGTCCTTTGCAGCCAATTTGCCCAGTGCTATATGTCGTCTGGTGTCCTGACTGCTGCTTCCATTGGTGTCGATCATAGAACCAAGCAATGTAAAGTCTTTGACAATTCCAGTCTTTTCTCCATTTAACCTAATGCTCCTTATAGGTCCAGGAGCTCTGGTAGCATAGTGCCTAAGGCACTTGACTGCTAACCAGAAAGCTGGCAGTTCAAACCCACCAACCAGTCCTTGGAAGGAAGATGGGGCAATCTACTTCCATAGTGATACTGTCTCGGAAACCCAAGGAGGGATCACTATGAGTTGAGTCTGACTCAATGGCATGTAACAACAACAACAAACTTATAGGTGCAGTTGTGAGGATTTTTGTTTTCTTTTTATTGAGATATAATATATACTGCTGACTGTAGTCTTCAATCTTCATCAGTAAGTATTTAAGTCATCCTCACTTTCAGCAAACAAAGTTGTGTTGTCAACGTATCTCAGGTTATTAATGATTCTTTCTCCAATCCTGATGCCATGTTCTTCTTAATATAGTCCAGCTTCTCAGATTATTTGCACAGCATATAGATTGAATAAGTATAGTGATTATTATAATGATTATTATTGTTATTTTTAGGTGCCATTGAGTTGGTTCTGACTCATGTGACCATGTGTACAACTGAAAAAAAATACTGCCCTGTCCTGTGCAATCCCCATAATCCTTTCTATATCTGAGCCCATGTTGAAGCCTTGTGTCATTTCATCTCATTGAACGTATTCCTTTTCTTTGTTGGCTCTCAGCTTTTCCAAGCATAATGTCCTTCTCCAGGGACTGGTCCTTTCTAATAACATGTCCAAAGTAAATGAGACAAAATCTTCCCATTCTTGATTCTAAGGAATGTTCTCATTGTAATTCTTCCAAGACAGATTTGTTCATTCTTCTGGCAGTAAATGGTATATATTCAATATTCTGTAAAAATGCCATATTTCAAATACACAGATTCTTCTTTGTACTTCATTACTCATTACCCAGCTTTCACATGCTCATGAGACAATTGAATATACCATGGCTTGAGTCAGGTGCACCTTAATCATAAAGGTGGTGTCTTTATCTTTTAACACTTAAAAGAGGTCTAATGCAGCAGATTTACCCAATAGGTTCTTTTATTTCTTGGCTGCTTTTTCCATGGGTATTGATTGTGGAAACAAATAAAATGAAATCATTAACAACTTAAATCTTTTCTGTTTATCATGATGTTTCTTCTTGGTCCAGTTTTCTTTTCTTTTCTTTTTCTTTATTTCATGTCCTGATTACCATCCCTGACCATAACAATCTCTCTTCCTTTCCCCTCCCTGTGACTGCCTCCTCCCTGTGCCCTTCTTAACTATGCACTCCTATCTCTCCAGCTTTCATCTATGTGAATGCTGTCCCTCTGCTGCCCCATGGGTGATTGCTCTAGGGGGTGTATTTCCCTAGAGTAGGTGGGTGCATCACCCTGAGGTAGGTGTTGTACATGTTGGTCTTTCTACTGTTGGGCTGAGAGCCAATTCATGGGAGTAAGTCCACTTCCAGGCTGTCATTTGTGTTGTTGAATAAATGAATTTGTAATGAATGAAAAAAGTATTTGCAAGTTGTTGGTCTTCCAATATTCTGTCATGCAATCTCTAGCATCATTTCTATCACCAAGGCCATATTTTCCAGGTACCAGTGATTCTTCTTTGTTTCCAACTTTTGCATTCCAATCACCAGTGATAATTAACATATCTTGATTGCATGTTCAGTCAATTTCAGACTGCAGGAGTTGGTAAAAATCTTCAACTTCTTCATCTTTGCCTTTAGAGATTGGTGTGTAAATTTAAATAATAGTAATATTAACTGGTCTTCCTCATAGGCATGCGGATATTATCCTATCACTGACAGAATTGTACTTCAGGATGGATCTTGAAACTTTCTTTGTGATGAGAATGCTATGCCATTCCTCTTCAATTTGTCATTCCTGTCATAGTATATCACACGGTTGTCTGATTCAAAATGGCCCAAACCAATCTATTTCAGCTCACTATTGTTGTTGTTATGTGCCGTCAAGTCAGATCTGACTCATAGCAACCCCTCCTTGGGTTTATGAGACAGTATCACTGTGGAAGTAGATTGCCCAACCTTCCTTCAGAAGAGTGGCTGGTGGGTTTGAACCTCTAGCCTTCTGGTTAGCAGTTAAATGCCTTAGGCACTATGCTACCAGAGCTCCTTTCAGCTCACTAGGGCCTAGGATATGGATCTTTATGCATTCCATTTCATTTTTGACAACATCTAATTTTCCTAGATTCATACTTTATACATTTCATGTTCTGATTATTAATGGATGTTTGCAGCTGTTTCTTCTTGTTTTGAGTCATTCTGCATCAGCAAATGGAGGTCCCAAAAGCTTTAGGCAATCCACATCACTAAGGTTGTCTCTATTCTGAGGAGGCCGCTCTTTCCTAGTCATATTTTGAGTGCCTTCCAACCTGAGGGGCTCATCTTCTGGCACTATATCAGATAATGTTTAAGGGCTATTCATAAAGTTTTTTGGTAATATATAAGACAGTGTTTCACTGTCCAATTGTTTGAGAAGTGGATGGCCTCTTTCTTCTTCTGAGTCTGTCTTAGTCTGGAATCTCCACTGAAGCCTGTGCATCATGGGTAACCCTGTTGACATTTGAAACACAAGTGGTATAGCCTCCAGCCTCACAGCAACACACAAGCTGCCACAGGATGACAAACTGACAGGCAAGTTCGTCTCCCTTAGCTCTTCCAAATTGCTCCACTCTTGCTTCTCTGCCTGCACTACCTGTGCCGGCATTTCCAAAAGCCGGCTCCTGCTGCTTCCCAGCCTGCCCTATCTATTCCAGTCCTTCAAAAGGAAGAAAATAGGATCAAATAAATGCCTTAGCAGTATTTCACTATGTTTATTTCCCTTTTGCTCAATTCTTTAATCTTAGTCAAGATAGCAAAGTATATCTGATGTTTCTAATTATTTTAATATCATCTTGGTTTTGATTGATTTTGTATACTGTGACGTAAAGGCTAGTTCATTTCTTCTCAGCATCATATGTATATTTTGCATGATACCATCAAATGATTAGAGGTTTGAATGTTATTTGTGTTATATAAAATTAAACTTGTTTCCAGAAATGGAGGCATGTGGTGTTATATATAGTAATGCCAGATGTGTTATTACATTAAATGTGACTATCAAACATGTTATCATTATATTACAAATAAAATGATAATATAATGTTTTATATGTGATAAACATGTTATTATTCCCTAATCTCTAATTACTAATGATTGTATTCATATACTCTTAAATAATTTTACTCATTGCTTTAATTATTTAGTGAATACACTAAATATTACAAGATGAACCAAGGTGGGAGGGTACAAAGACTTCTAACTCAGTTTCTTATTCACAAGGGTCTCACATTTCAGAGAAGAGAACCCAGTGGCATCACAAAGGTTAGCATCACTCAGTGTGATAACTCATGATGTCATCCCTCCCATGGAACTCCTCTGTAATAGACTATACAGAATCCTTTGTAATGTATATTATCAATTTTAATCATAGAATAATATGTGATATAGTTGAAAATGGCTTAAATTATGTAATCTTTCTTTCTTAGATTATATGAATACTAACAATAAAATTGTTTTGTTAAAACTTTCTACATAGAATTGGGAGCTCTGGTAGCATAGTGGCTAAGACACTTGCCTGCTAACCAGACGGCTGGAGGTTCAAACCCACCAGCCACTCCTTGGAAGGAAGGTTGGGCAAGCCTACTTCCGTAGTGATACTGCCTCAGAAACCCAAGGAGGGGTCGCTATGGGGGCCGACTTGACGGCACATAACAACAACAACAACAACATAGAATTAACATTATTAGTAATTGAGAAAAAGCTTTTTTTTAATTTTTTTTTTTGCTTTTCTCCTTTTATTCTTTTAATTACTGCTTAATTCTCAAAGAAGTTATAGATATAGGTTCACTCATTACCACAATTTTGTAGCTAAATCAGTAGAAAATTTGAAAAAATCAGCAACCGTGTAATCACTGGCAGCAATGAAAAGAACAGCTTGTGCTTGTACCATGTGCAGATGAAGCCACTTGATTTGAAGCATCTTTATAATTGGGTAATAATGATAGTTCTGACTGGAGCATATTGGAAGGTTCAAGAAGTAAATTAGCATAGAGTTTTAGCATTGTAGGTGTGTTGATACATGTACACTGGGTTTAGGAGCTCTGGTGGTGTAGTGCCTAAGGTATTTGATGCTAACCAGAAGGCTGGTGGTTCATACTCATGAGCCACTCCTTGGCAGGAAAACTGGGCAATCTACTTCTGTAGCGATACTGCTTCAGAAACCCAAGGAGGAGTCACTATGAGTCAGATCCAATGCAATGGCAATGAGTTTTTTTTTTTTTTTAAACTAAGTTTATGAGAAAGATTTTGTTATAACTCTCTACATGGATATGTTTATAAAAAAAATAATAAATTTCTGCTGAAAGACTACACAAAAATTTATAGACCGTCATTTTGAAGTCAGCCCCTCTGACAGTGTCACTTGGTGCACTTCACCTTCGAGGATCCTTAATGATGTCACTGAGATAGAAGACATGAACATGAGATAACATACATTAATATGGACATGATAAGTAATCACAATGCAATATTATCAGTACTATAATGGAAAAAAAAAATCAAGAAGATATGTGTGGGCACAGATGAGGGAAACATTCTCTCTGCCCAAGTCAGGAAAAGTTTGTCAGGGAAGAAAGTTTTTGTGTAAATATTCAAGAACTAAGAGAAGAGTACATACAGGGACATCAGAGTGTGATGCATGGAAGACCTTTGAAGCAAAGTCAGGGACAGAGGGTCAGGCCAGAATATCATGAGGTTTTCATTCCATTCCAGTGTGTTTGGGTTTTATTTATAGGAAATAAAAGTTAATCTTAAATGATTTAAAACTTTTAGATCATATTTTCAGAGTTCCAATTTACAGAGAAACCTAGTGCAATGAAGCTTATGAGTGGTAGAGAAATAAAATTAGAGAACACACTTGTTAGCGACCTATTAAGGTAAATCAAACCTGATGAAGGCTAGTAAGAGATACCAGAAAACCAAACCAAACTCATTGTCATTGAGTCCAGAGATATTTAGGGCATTATCAATGCACTGGATATTCATGAGACAAGTTAGAAGGAGACCCTTAAATGATGTCCAGACATCTGGCCTAGTAGCTAGGCATAAATAAGTGACAATCATTGACCTCACCAGATGGGATACACAGGAATCACATCTACTCTATCTGGAAAGAGATAATAGAGATGCTCTATATCATCAGTCAGAACTAGGCCAGTGACCAACTGTGGAACAGACAATTAACGACTCATGTGAAAGTTCAAGTTGGAGCTGAAGAAAATTAAAACAAGTCCATGAGTGCCAAAGTATGACCTTGAGTATATTCCACTTAAATTTAGAGACCATATGACGAGTAGATTTGATGTTTTGAACAATGATGACCAGAGACCAGTTTAGTTGTGAGATGACATCAAGGACATCATGCATGAAGAAACCAAATATCATTAAAAATACAAGGAAGAAAGAAAATATGAAGGTGGATGTCAAAAGAGATTCTGAAACTTAATCTTGAATATAAACTAGCTAAAGGAAAAGGAAGAAATAATTAAGTAAAAGAACTGAACAGATTTCAAAGGATGGCTTGAGATTACAAAGTAAAGTATTTTAACAAAATGTTCAAAGACCTAAAGTTAGAAAACCAAAAGGAAAGAAATAAGCTCAACATTTTTAATGCTGAAAGAACTGAAGAAAATAATTAAGCCTTGAGTTGCAATATTGAAGAATTCTATGGTCAAGGTATTGAATGATTTCTGAAAGCATCAAAAGAAGATGGAAGGAATATGCAGAATCACTCTACTAAAAATAATTGGTCTATTTCAACCATTTCAGGTGACAGCATATGCTCAAGAACAGATGGTATTGAAAGAAGAAGTCCAAAGTTCACTGAAGGTGTTGGTGCAAAACTAGGCTCCAGGAATTCATGGAATACCAATTGAGATGTTTCAACAAACAGAGGCAGTACTGGAAGTGCTCCCTGGTCTATGCCAAGAAATTTTGAAGACAACTACCTGGCCAACCAACTGGAAGAGATCCACAGTTGTGCTTATTGAAAAGAAAAGTGATCCAACAGAATATGGAAATTATTGAACAATTTCATTAATATCACACACTTGTAATGTTTTGCTGAAGATAATTAAAAAATGTTTGCAACAGTACATTAACATAGAACTGCCAGAAATTCAAGCTGGATTCAGAAGAGCATGTGGAATGAGGGATATCATTTATTATGTGAGGGGATAAGGGTGGAAGTACAGAATACCAAAACGATATTCTACTGTATTTTACTGACTATGCAAAGACATTCAACTGTGTGGATCATAACAAATTATGGATAACATTGTGAAGAGCGGGAATTTCAGAACACTTATATTCAGTGGAAACTGTTTAGTCATTTGAATAAAACAAGGGGGTATTATGTGGTTTAAAATCAGGACATTTGTAGATCTTGGTTGTATCCTTTAACCGTACTTATTAAATCTGTATGCTGAACAAATAATCCAAGGACCTGGATTGTATGAACACAGATAGCAGGACTGGAGAAAGAGTTATTAACAGCTTGCAATATGTAGATGACACAATCTTGTTTGCTGAAAGTTAAGAGGACTTGAAGCACTTGCTTAAAGACTACAACCTTCAGTATGGATTATATCTCAACATAAATAAAACAAAAATTCTCACAACTGGACCAATAAGGAACATCATGATAAAAATAAAAGATTGAAGTTGTCAAAGGATTTCATTTTCCTTGGATTCACAATCAAGACCCGTGGAAACAGCATAGAGAAAAATCAAATGACACATTGCATTGGGCAAATCTGGGCAAAAGAGCTTCTTAAAATGTTAGAAAGCAAAGATGTCATCCTCAGGACTAAAGTGCATCTTACCCAAGCCGTGGTATTTTCAATCTCCTCATATGCATAGGGAAGCTGAACAATGAATAAATAAGACTGAAGAAGAATTGTTGCCTCGGAATTATGGCATTGGCCAAGATATGAATATGCTGTGAACTTCCGTAAGTATGAACAACTCTGTCCTGAAAGAAGTACAGCCAGAATGCTCCTTAGAAGTGAGAATGGAAAGACTTCTCATGTGCTTTGGGCATGTTACTAGGAGGGATCAGTCTTTGGAGAAGGAGATCATGTTTGGTATAAGAAGACCAAACCAAACCAAACTCACTACTGTCAAGTCAGATCTGACTCATAGCGATCCCTCCTTGGGTTTCTGAAGTGGTATCACTACGGAAATAGATTGCCCAATCTTCTTTCCAAGGAGTTTGAACTCCCAGCCTTCTCATTAGCAGTCAAATGCCTTAGGCACTATGCCACCAGACCTCCTCATATAATAGGGTCAGCAAAAAAGAGGAAGAATCTCAATGAGATGGACTGACACAATGACTGAAATAATGTGCTCAAACATATGAGGATTGCGTAGGATCAGCAAGTTTCATTTTGTTTACACTGGGTTTCTATGAGTCAGAACTGGCTAGGGGGCACCTAACAACAACAGATCATTGAAACAAAGATTCTGGAAAAGAAGCAGATGTGGGGCATTAAGAGAAGTTCTAATTTGGCAATATTGAGTTTGAGGTTCCTGTGGATCATCCAGGTGGAGATGTGCCCTTGGAGATATGATAAAAATATCTCTTATTGGCATGCACAGACCTATTTATTTATCCTCTTTATATTGGCTAGCTGGGCTTTTTGTTTTATTTCCATTCTGTGATTAGTGGCATGCAAGAGATTGATGGCCCCAAGTTCTGATAGAGCTAATAAAGTGTGAGATGTCATTTCTGAGAGGCCATAGAATAGGAATAGATATGGGAATTTGTGCTGTTTCAGCTGTCAATTAATCTTGTATAATTTCTACTTTTTCAACCTGGAACTCTCTTGAGAGATATTCTACTAATCTTTTTCTTCTTTAAACATGGGTCTCTCTTTCAAATTTTTGGAAAGTAGTCTCTGTTGATAGTATAAATCTACATATCATAGATTTTCTGATCTTGAAATGTGGACTATTGGTATAAATGCATTTACATGTGTATTAATAAACATACTTTGTTTCCTCTAGATCATTTGTGAGTCAGAATTAACTCGATTGCACACAGCAGCATCCGCAATAACAACAGGTCATTTGAACTGCATCCTGCTTGTTTATGAATTCAATGAAGGTCATTTAGATTTCCTGGTGATTATTTTTTTTTCCAGTTTATTGCATAAGTAGAATGCTTTTCAAATTTAGCTGGTACATGTTTTAAGTGTTCTTTTTTTTATTTGCAATATATTTTAAAGAAAAATGCAAAACTTCTCTTTAAAACAAATTTATATTTTTTTGTCTAGTGTCAAATTCATACATATTCATTATAGAAAGTTTGGAAAATATTAAAATTAGACCGAACCAAGACCAAACTCACTGCCATTGAGCCAGACGGATCTGACTCATAGAGACCCCTCCTTGGGTTTTCAAGGCAGTATCTCTATGGAAGAAGATTGACCAATCTTACTTCCAAGGAGTGGCTGGTGGGTTTGAACCTGCAGCCTCCTGGTCAGCAGTCAAATGCCTTAGGCAATATGCCACCAGAGCTAAATTAAAGAGAAGATTGTAAGAGGCATTCTTATCTGTAGAATTATGTTATTGTAGTATGAAATTTCATTTGTATTTCCTTTTCATGTTAAAGTGACTATTCTGTAAAGAAAAATTGTATTATGGCCTAACACAAAAATATTTCCACTTAACACATTTAGGAATATTGTGATATTTTTATCATGCTTCTTTTATTGATGTCCTTGCTTTGGATATATAACTTGTTTTCTAGTTTTCAATATTGTGCATAATGTTATAAAGCATATTGCTGGGATTAAGTTATGTCAATTTGAGGGACAGTTTCTTTATAATAGATGTCCAAAAGTAAAACCACTGGTGAAAGGGGATAAACATTTGTGTATGAGGGTGAAGCTATTAACCTGGGGTCAGCAAAACATACATGCCACAAGTGACTTCTTAGGAGTCTTGACAAATATAGTCTGAGCACTCTCACTCTTGGGTCTCTGTGTGACAAGTAGAAAGCATCTTGAGGCCCAGTGAAATAAAGGATGCAATTTATGTGTGAGAAACCAAAGATTTCACCTTATTCATGCTAATTTCCCTTCCATATGCACCTTAAATTTTGTCTATATTAGCACCTGAGTTAAAATAATTAAGTTAATGAGATCAAGTGATTACTTTGCCAGACTTGATAAACATATATATATCACAGTTACACAATCTTCCTAGGTATTTTGTGGAATCATAAAAGTGTATTTTGAAGCCTTCTGTCTAATTCCTATATTCTACAAACGCGACAATGTTAAAGAGGAAGAGAGGAAGTTCTCTATTGGTCATACCAGCGCCACAGCTGACATTTAGGCCTGTTGATTTCCAGGTAAGGGGGATTTACCTCAAACTAGGTAAAAATGAATGATGATTTATTTGAACTGCTTGAATTGAATCCTAGTAGTCTTTACTCCTTAAACCAATTTTTCTACCTCCAATTTAATTGACTCTCAGATATATTTTAAAGTGACTCGAGCTAGAATTGGATTATAGATTATTTGGGAAGCTAAATATCAAGTAAAATTTATATTATTGCCACATCTCTTTATTCATTTCCCCACAATTTAGTATCTAGTTTTTTAAATTCATTTATGAGTGGCAGATTGCAGAAAAAAATACCATTAATGTCATACTACTAATGTTAGAATCTTTCATGAAGTTCTTAACAAGCTATTTTGACCTTCATCTAACATGTCTTAGGTACTTATCATGTGCTAAGAACTATATTTTATGCTGGGGAGTCAAAAGGAAGAACACATTATCCCTGTCCTTACAAGCTCGTAGTCTACTGGGGAAGACTGTCATATAAACATAAATTACAGGACAGTTTAATATTTTCTATGGCAGCAATGTGATATGTGGAAGCTGCAATATGGACTCATATTTTGCAGGTTATACTGGAAAGAAAGCCAAGGAAATTTCTGCAAGGAAGTAATTCTTAACCTGATTCTTGGGGGGGAAAGAGGAATTTGCCTCAAAGACAAGCAGTAAGGGCATTGCAAGGAAGGACCAGTCTGTGCAGAAGTGATATTGTTAGTTGCTATTGAGTCAATTCCACCTCATGGCAATCTCATGTGAGCAGAGTAGAACTGTTCCATAGAGTTTTCTTGGCTACAATCTTAATGGAAGTAGATCGATAAGCCTCTACGGTACCTCTGTTGTTGTTGTTGTCAGTACCTCTAGGTGGGTTCTACCTGACAACCTTTAAGTTTGCAGCCCTGTGTAAATTGTTTGCACCACCTAGGGGCTTGTGCAGAGGTGTAGAGGCATCAAATTTAGCTGCATTCATTGGACTGTTGGAGGTGAATATGGAGGGTGAGGAAGCTAGGAAAGGTAGTTAGAAAACCAGGTCACTGAGGCTTGTGGTCTATAAAAGTGTTTGTACTTTATTTGATGCAGGGAGTGAGCCATAAATAATTCTACCAGGGAAAATATGTGACCAGTTTGGTGTTTTAGAAAGCTCCATTTTGATACAGAATAGTAAAACGTAGTTAAAAAAAAAAAAAAAGAAAAAACCTCACTGCCATCATTGTTTAAATTATCTGGCCACTGAACAAATTGCATGTTTTCTATCTCAAAGCAGTATCAAATTGGCATGTACAATGGCTTCATTAACAAGAGGGCAATGGGGGTGTGTTACTGAAGGCATATATAGTGTTGTGCAGTTCACCTTTTCTTCCATTTCTATAAACAGTAATATAGTTAGAAATTGCATTTGATTTTTTTGTGAGTGAAGTAGTCACAGGGCTACTAAAAGTAGTGCTTTCATGAAATCCTCCTGTAGCTGATCTTATGTCTGACCTTCTGTACTTTATCTTCCAAAGATCAGCTTGTGGTGTTAATTATGGGGTAAGTAAGCAGTTACTTCCTACAGCAAATCAGCCAAAGTCCAGGTTTGCCCTGGAGGTCCTGGGGATCAGAGTTCTGTGTTTCTTCAGGTTTCAGTTTACCAGCCTCAAACCACTTAAAAGCAGGAGGAGGAGAGGCTGGGGAGTGATCAGTTTACAAGTGACCTGGGAGTTCACAGCTTTCATCCCTGGAAATCACAGTCCATATAATAGGCCTTGTGCAGATACAATTGGGACAAATTGACTCAGGCGGTCTTACTCTCAGAAACAAACAAAAAAAACCTTCTGCCTTATCAGTGTCCCCGTGTCTGAATAGCTAGAACCAAGCATTTGATGGAGGATATAGTTGTCCTATGGTCAAATAGAGAATGTTGGTGTTGAGTAAAGAGGTAGGCTGTTAAATGGCCCCCAACTGTGTTAATTGGTTAATAGGACTAGCTAGTTTAGGGATTTAAAGGCAAGAGGAACTATATATGGCAAACTTTCTCCTTTGTAGGCAAATAAAAGCTGTTACTGTAGAAGAGACTGCTGCTGCACCAAATCTTATTGGATATGTCTTTTTAGAGATGCTTTCAGAATTGTTACATGTTTACAAGAAAGGCAATATTTTCAATTTGGAGCCTGGAGTTGATTTCGGAGATAATGTCAACCTTCAAGAACCCGGGATAGTGGACATGATGATAATGTTGTTGTTGTTATATGCCGTCGAGTCGGCCCTGACTCACAGCCACCCCTCCTTGGGTTTCCGAGGCAGTATCACTACGGAAGTAGGATTGCCCAACCTTCCTTCCGAGGAGTGGCTGGTGGGTTTGCACCGCCAGCCTTCTGGTTAGCAGTCAAGTGCCTTAGGCACTATGCTACCAGAACTCCCATGATGATAATAATCACTGCCAAATAATCATTCTCAGCAAAATGAAGTGCAACTTCAAGAAAAGAATTCATATTATCTTGAATGATTTGCAAACTGCCTTTCAGTGCTTCTTTCAAAGTTGAACCAGCAAAGAATCTTATGGGTATTGTTTTCTAGTTTTATTTAGATATAGAATGTTAAAACTATTGATTAGGAATTTAAGAGCCTTGCTTTAAAGACAGGCATAATGCAAACAATTGGAGAGAATTCCCTTCACATATCCATAAGATATCCACAAGTACTTTGTAGAGTCACAAGTATGTGTGAGGCCATAGAACTTTCAAATTGTGATATGTTAGAGATGGAGGAGTAACATGGTAAATATATTGATAATTTTTAGTGCTTTAGTATTGAGAAAGGACATTGACAGTAGTACTAGTCACTTACTGATTCATGGTAATTATTCTGCTATTTAGGAGCTCTGGTGGAGTAGTGCATAAGGCATTTGACTGCTGACCAGAAGCCTGGTGTTTCAAACCAGCCACTCCTCGGAAGGAAGATATGCCTGAGGAGGGGTTGCAATGAGTCAAATCTGACTCAACAGCAGTGAGTTTAGTTTGGTTTTATCCTGCTATTTAACCTTCATTCTATTCCTACGGGGGTCTTTCCAAAATTCAGTTGTAAACTTAACACTTGCCCACTTAAAGACTTTTAATGGCTCCTTGTTGTTACACAGAATAACATCCAAATGTCTTGGTCTACTATTTTCAAATTTTAGAATGATATTTTCAAATATTAGAATGATCTCCTCTAGCTTAGGCCATCCAACATCTCTCCAAGAATACTATTTTTAAACCACATTAGCCTCCTCACTAGCTCTCTTACTATCCATCTTAGCATTTACCTCTGCAAGGTTTTTTCTGTTTTTTCTCTCCTCCCCAGTAGAAACTCTACTCCTTTATCCAGTGATATTTGGTCAGTGAACTTTTCTCATGTTTTATAAACACCCTTCTTTAACAAAAGTTTCCCCTCCAAACACTCATCATTTCAATGAAACTGCTCCAATTAAGGTTACTGCAAATCTTGTTAAATCCAATTTTAGTGTTTATTTGTCTTGATTTCTCAATCTCGTTCTAAAATATAATTTTTCCTTGGCTTCCATAACATGCCACTCTCCTGATTTTCCTCTGGCACTCCTCATTCTCCTTGGTGGGATTCTCTTATTATATATTCTGTCTATCCACCAAATGCTTTTTTTTTTTTTTTTTTAACCCTTTCAGGTGATTATTTCCAATCTCAAGGACTTAATTACTTCCAATATGTTGATGTCTCCTAAATTTATAGTTCCAGACTATTTTGCAACTCCTTTCAGTTATATTTTCAAGTGTCTAATGTTTGGAAAAAGTTGAACATACCTCAAGCACCTTAAAGTCAATATACCTCATACTGAAATCATTGTTTTTACTCTTCAGTCGGCCCTTTCATAGCTGCTGATCTCAATAATATTCAGCTTTTCAAGTTCAAAGCCTGATGTCATCTTCAATTACCCTTTCCTCACATCCAATCAGATATAAAAAACTAAATAAATACCTAAATTTAAAATATAATATATAAAACTGCTTTCTAAATATATCTCTAAGCTGTCCTCCTCTATTCATCCTCATTGACATTGATGAGTCCAGGTTATTACAATCTCATGTGGATTTTCCAGAATCTATGAAAAAATTACTTCATACTTCCTATTTGGATTCCTCCACCCATTCTCCTAATTGCAAACAAGGTGGTCTTCATGAAAAACAAACTAAGCATGTCATTATCTTACAAAAAGATTTCAGCTGACTGCTCACTGTCTTCTGGATAAGGTCCAGATTCCTTACCATATACTAGAAGACCCTATATTTAGCTCCAAGCATAGCAAGGATTGTGAGGATGGCATAGAACTAGGCAGTGTTCCCTTCTGGTGTCTATGGGGTCACTGAGTCAGTGCCAACTTGATGGCACTTAGCAACAATAACATATTTAGCTTTATCTCTTACCATCTTTCCAATGATAATCTTCTTTAGCTTTATAGAGTTACACTCCCCCCACCACACATATCACTTAAATTACTAGAATCTCTCTCACCGTTCATCTCAAGGCCTTACTTGCTTAGAGCATTTTTGTTCCATATCTATGCCTTCTTCTGGCTAAGGCTTTGGGAACTCAATACCCCATGTAAGGGTAAAGTACCTTCTTCTGTGCTCTTATATTGTTGTTGTTAGCTGTCTCAAGTTTCAACTCATAGTCCACCTATGTATAGTAGAACAAAAATACTCTCTGGTACTTTACCATCATCAAAATTGTTGCTATATTTTTTCAGCACATTGTTGCAGCCACTGTGTCAATCCATCTCATTAAGAGTCTTCCTCTTTTTCACCAACCCTTTACTTTATCAAGAATGATGTGCTTCTTCAGAGATTGACCCCTCCTGATAACATGTCCCAACTACATGAGATGAAGTCTCTGCATCCTCACTTCTAAGGAGCATTCTGGCTATACTTCTAAGACAGATTTATTTGTTCTTTTGGCAGCTCAGGATATATTCAATATTCTTCTCCAACACCATAATTCAAATGATTCAGTTCTTCAGACTTCGTTATAGACCACTCTGTTTTCATACTGATCAGTAAGTCTTGCACAGACCTATCTATTTTCTTAGTGTAACACTTTGATCACACAATGTTGTGCATATTTATATGTGTGTGTCTATTCCCTAGTAGAATGTAAACTTTTTATTTTCATCTTTTCATCCTCAGAATCTAGCATGTGTATCACCTAAGAGAAAATAAACATTTTTTTTTTTTTTAATTGTGATTTGGGTGAAAGTTTATAGAGCAACTCACTTTCCATACAGAAGTTCACATATACTTTGTCTCATGATATTGACTGCAATGTCCCACAATGCAACAGCTCCTCTCCCACTTCCTCCCGATAGTTACTTCTTCCCTGTGTCCTTCCCGCCATGCACTTCTGCCCCCTGAGCTTCTATTCACTTATGATTTTTCTCTCCAAGGAGTGTATCTACCTAGTATAAATGTTCACCTCATATGCCTGCTGTTTCATAAGAATTTATTATGAATCAGTTATTAAGTTTTGTTATGCTCTGGCATGTAGCAATCATCTGTATGATATCTCTGTTGCTTTTTCTTAACTGCAAAAAGTACAGTGTTCTCCACATAGTGAAATGTTCAGGTAATATTTGCTAAAAGACTAAATGTCTAACTGAATTCTGTAATCTAATTGTGAGAAAATAAAACATAGATATTGAAACTTCTGTAGCCAGACGAAATATCAGAGAGATAGCCTAAGATAGCTCAGTAATACTTACTAAGGGCATTTCCTCACAAAATGGGTGTCCATTAAAATGTATTTTGGAGTACTTTAAAATAATCTCAAATGCTTTGTTTTATTAAATCTACCTCTTCAGGTGAGAACTTAATATTTCCACAGTTTATTGAATTAGTAAGTTTTCATTGAATCTACATGCTGTGCTCCAAGGTTAGAAGAGAGAGAGGAATATGTGTTCTATCCTCAGAGAGCATCAAGTTTTCTTAGGGAGGTTAAACATTTCCATATTAACTGAGGGGAACATAAGGTAGCTTAGATAACTTGTTTGCCTCATTTTAATCTTTGGTGACCAAGTTCCAGTATGTGAGTCAGAGAGGAGGTGTTACAAAAGATCACAGTGGAAGGAGAAGTCCCAGATGTAGAATGGGATAAAATGTCTCATGGGCCATAATAATAGTAACAATGGACATCAACTTATATATAGCTAGAAGCTTAAGAATTATATATATTCTTTTGTTTTATTGTCACAATAAGCATGTGATATCAATTTAATTATTATCATAACTATCTTAGTGATAAGCTAAATTAAGTAGGATGCAAAGTATATCTGCTTCCTTACTAATGCTTGGAAATATGTGTATGACTTCTGATCACCTGAATTGATAAAGATGATGAAATGACCAGTTAAATGCATTTTTCTTTAAAATTATTATAGTAATATATATCCTTTTAAAATATGGTTCTCTGTGTGTGTGTGTGTGTGTACATATATATACACACACACAGACACACATACACACAGTACCTACTATACTATCTAGTAAAGTGACCAATACCCAAAACATGAAAGCTATTTCAATTATTACACTAAAATGAATTTTATTTTTGTTACACATAGAGACAAACACTCCCTATTTTTCTATTATTTTATGTCAAGCACTACTTTAGCTTCGCACTTTCACGTAGGCTTTGTGATGACAGAGCTCTCTATTAACATCAGAAGATTGATATTTCCTTAAGAGGCTTTCGTTTCCCATTTGTGTACATATGATAGAAAATAAATACTATGTTCATGGGAAATATGTTTGAGGAAATTATCTGAATTTATGTAACATATATATAGTGAGATAGTTAGAGTATTTAACATCCCTTCCAGTACTAAGAGCCTAACAATTTTCCTCTCCCCATTTCATCTTCATTAAATGCAGGAGTTAAGAGTATAATCTCTTTATGCTACTTATCACTCTTCCACGTTAACATCTACACAGAGGGATATGTTCTTTTTTATGGTAAAAGTGTTGACAAAAGCCAAATTTCAAAGAAAGGAATTTTGTTATAAAAATATACCTATAATATTTGTTTAGTACATGTGTTGATATTTGACAAAACAATAGTTAATATGAGAAAAAGAAATGTTGGATTCTAAGTATGCTACGGTAAAAAAGAAAATAGACTTTGGATTAGAAATTTATTTCAAGGAAAATATAACTTGTAAAAATTTGAACTGATCCAAAATTAAATATTATAATTTTTGTCAAAAGTTGGTTAGCCTTCAAATACAAAACAATTCCTCATTTAGGGGAGTGTTCAGGTAGATAGGCAGTATTAGTAATATGATAAATATTTTTAGAGTTTTTCAAATGCCATGTTTTAAGAATATACCCCTACACTAAAACTTTAAAGTCTTGGGTGGATGAATGTCCAATGGCAAAACCTCAACTGGTCCAGTAATATATTCTAATATGAAAATATGGACATTATAAATATATGACATAAGTATATTATATAAAATATTCTAAATATGATTTTTGTCCATCATTGTACAAGTGTCTTTTAATATATCATTTTAATTTTTTTTCTATGTGTATTTCTTAAGAAAGAGTGTGAGTTAACTATGCTGTTCGGCAAATTTATTCTGTGTTTAAAATTTTTAGTAACAATTATGTATTGAAATATTCTCCAAGAAATCTCTGTTGGAGGATATTGAAGAGCCAAAATTGTCCGCAAATACTTGGCATTTTCTTGGTTTCTCCCTTTTCCTTTCATTTTTCCTTCCTTACATTCTTCTTTCCATCATTTTCTCCCTTTTTCCTTCCTTTTCTTCTACCTCTTTTCCTCCTTCCTTTCTCCGCTCCTTTCCTTTCTTTCATTAATTCCTCCTTTCCTTTTTTCCTATCTTGAGTAAATTCACTTGACCACATGCTTTCTGTTAGATTCCAATTTATTCCATTTTACTTAAGATATTTTTGTTTCATTTCTTAAATTTTAGTACATCTTTCTCTGTGTTATGACCAAGAAAACCCGAAGAACCTTTCAGAAATCCTAGCCCCTGTGAGGCCCCCCGTTGGGGTGGTAGTTAGACCATTATGTACTACACTAATGAATTTAGTGTTTTCATGCCCACAGCAGCCTGCAGGCCCCACCTGTCAGCTGTGAAAAGACGATCTCATAAACCTGCCAATACTATGATTTAGCTGAATACACATTTGTTAACAAATCTATCATCATATTATAATCAAAGAGCTCTTTCACTTTATGACCTACCTCATGAAGGATTTGGAGGATCTGCTTATCAATTTGATGTTTATAAAGACAAAGCCAAAAGGTGTCATTAGTGGATATTTACCCCTTGGGTCAGCTGAAGAGTGGAACAGGAGAAGTGAGAAAGGAAATGAGAAAAAAATGTTAATTAAAAATAAAGTCATAGTGTGAAATGTATACCCTTCAACATTTAAAAGTGATTTGTTGTGAGAAAAATCAAATATATTTATTTTTAAAAAAACTGTAGCAAGCCACTAGAAACTACAGCAGTTCTTTATCATTTTTTTTTTCCTCAATGATCAAATCAGCATTCTTATCATCCAAAGAATTTGATTTGTGTCTCTCCATTATGGAAGTGTAGTAAATATTAATATGGTGTGAGTGAAGTTTAGGACTTGTTAGGTCTTGCAATCTATGCCACAGTACAATAATGAATATTTGTACTACCTTTTTGACATTAATACTATTTGTTCAGGCTTCAATTTTATAGTTCATCTATAATTAAAATGGCAATCAATTAAAACCCTCCATTGTTTTTCATTCTTAACATATTAAGGGTAGGGTGATTGTAGTCCTGATTTCTTTTAGGAAGAAAAAAACCACTGAAATACATCAAAAATTTTAATGAATGGAAAACAAATATATTAAGAGATTTATGTAATTTGATAAAGCAAAAGGCAAGTGATACTTTCTGCTCAAAAATCTTTAAAATTTTATCCACCAACTGCATGGTTATAATTTCATGTTGCATTCTCTACTCTGTTGAAGCCTTTTCTGTAGTTCATATCTCAGCTGAACTGAGAATCCAGACTGGGATCCAGACAAATCTAGAGAAAAAGAGTGCACTTTGACCTTGGTTTCCTATGTGTTTCCTTCCAACTCTAGAGCAAGTTATATTTCAGCTCCATAATGAACAAATAGCTCTAAAAACCAGAGGTCACACTGTTGGAAACTGGAGAGAGTAAAGCCAAATTAAAGCCCCAAATGACTGTATAAAAAGTCTTCTCTTCCCCCTTTATGGATATTTCCAGCCTTCATATTCACTCTTCAGGATATCTTCTTTGTCCCTCTTATCAATGAAATCTTTTGGCTGCTCTAGTCTCCATCGGAAGATGGCACAGCTGTTCGGCTGGATGTTCTTTTATGTTATATCTGCATTCACTGCTTTCTCTATTTCCTTTCCTTTGTGATATTTTCAGCACCAGGAAGCTTCACTCACCTTGACTATTGTTTTCACACATTTGGATTACAGACACAGGGTTGTTATTTAATTTGAATCCAAAAGGGCGGACAGGAAGGAAAGCAGACAGCAGAGATATCACTCACTTCCTAACTGAATCATAACACTCTATTTTCATGTCATGGTCACACTACAGAAAAATTCAGAGCATTCACTTGAGGAAGCATAAATAGGGAGTCTGTGACATGTTCTCTTGCTGTGTATCTCTATGTTAAATGTAGAGGTGAAGCTTGGTTTCAGAGAGGGTCATTGTCTTCTCTGTTGGCACATTCTAATAAGTGCAAATTTGGTATAAAATATATGTATAATTTCCAACTGCTAAAATTCTATCATAAGTTCCTTAAGTAGAAATCAGTCAGTTTTTATAATGAATCTACAGAAATAAAGCTTTGTGAGTGATGTTTTAACATTGTTGAGGAACTGGGATTTTGTTTTGTTTTTGAACAAAAGTTCAAAGCTCTGGTTTTAAATCTTGACTTGGTCACATACTAAATGTGTAACTTTCAGCAAGACAATGAAGTTTCCTAAGCAATGATTCTCTACTACTAAATTACGAATGTTTCGGTTACCTTGTGCTGCTCTAACAGAAAATACCACAAATGGAGTGATTTAACAAACAGGAGTTTATTCCCTAGTCTTGGAGGCTAGAAGTCTGAGTTCAAAGTGCCAGGCTATACAGGCTGGGTAAAAGCCCCTCAACCTTGGCCTTCAGCTCTGCCCTGCTCCTGGCCCACTGAAACTGGAGGCTTTTCTTCACTCAGGCAGCTGCTGGCTGCTGAGACTGACAATCCACTATCGACAAGTAAAAAGACACAGTCCCCATATGACCAAACAACATGACAGGCCACAAATGTAAGTCCAGAAAAAGTTCCAAGATTGCCAGGCCATGGCAGGCTACTGAGCAATGACTTGACTATATGCAGGGTTCAAGTATGCCAAAAAGATGTAGACCTTTCCCAGAACTTCTCCTTATGTATGGGAAGCAGACCACATCCCTAAAGCAGCTACTCGGCTGTTCGCAGCAATTCCACCATGGAGTTGATTGCCATTCTCATCATGGGGAATAACTACTACCAACTGCCCAGCCACTCAAAATCAGGCCTAGCCAAGCTGACATAACCTTAACTACCAAAACAAATGAACTTGAATTGTAGGAACTAAATGAAAGAAATAAAATGCTTAACTCAATGTGAGGTACATTGTAAGAACTCATTAAGATAGTGACTATTCCAATTAGTGCTGTTGGGATTCCTAGAATCTACATTTTTTTATTTTTGAGAACTGTTCAATATACGTACTAAATCTGCACTCTAGGAAGACATAACTATTTTCTTGACTTATCAATAATTTTATTATTGTTTACATTTTATTTGTATTTCATGCAACTGTTAATAAATGGATTATCTCGGAAGCATGACATAAAATGTAACTTGACATAGGCTTAAAGTATTTATTGAGGAGCTCTGGTAGCGTAGTGCCTAAGGCACTTGATTGCTAACAAGAAGGCTGGTGGTTCAAACCCACCAGCCACTCTTCAGAAGGCAAGTTGGGTAATCTACTTCCATAGTGATACTGCCTCGGAAACCCAGGGAGTGGTCGCTATGAGTCAGGTTTGACTCGATGGCACATAACAACAACAGCAAAGTATTTATTAAGATATTTTCTAGTTACTATTTTTAAAAAATATGCATGTTTTAGTTTTGATTTCTATAAGGAAATACATATTTCAACAGTTTTCAATGAGAATTCTAAAACTTGAGTTTATCTGAAATATTCATGATCATTTTCTTTCTATTAAGTAAGCAAATAAAAGTAACATATTCATAATAAATACTAATATTTACCTATTTTTTAGCATATACAATTTATATATTGAAAAATAACCTGAAGTGCAGAAACATCACACAATCTGAGTGCACTCACACCTAACACATTACCTATCTGTCTCCAGGTTAGAGTAATTGTTGTTGTTGTTGTTGTTGTTATGTGCCATCGAGTCATTAGCAGATTCAATTTCTTTCTAATTCTGATTTAGGTCAGTTTTATATCATCTATTTAATAAATTTTCCAGTTAACAAGAAATTTGGTCTCAGAATTGACAAATATTCTTCTGCAGCAAGAGATAATTCCTTAACAACTTTGTCTAAGCTTTATCAAAACAAGCAATCTATGCCTTTCCCCAAAGTTGATAGGCATTCTACATTTTTACACCATCCAAAGAAGAAGGGCTGTAGTCAATAGCTTACGCCTATCTTGGTGTTGGTGGTTACCAAGCCTTATTTCATGGCTTACTATTCAATCTTGGATCCAAGATGAGATATTACTATGAGGTCTTTTCCAGGCCTCCCATTCCTTAATAACTTTCTCTAACTGGTTCCTTCTGGTGAAAATGTGCCTTTCGTGATGATGATATGCTGATGACTATCAACTTCCTGCAAAAAGAATTGGTCAATGTTCAACTATTTCAGGAGGTAGCATATGATCAAAACCAATGGTATTCAAAGAAGTCGTCTAAGCTTCACAGAAGAAATTGGCAAAAAACAAGGCTCCAGGAATTGATAGAATATCCACTAAGATGTTTAAATAAAGAGATGTAGTGCTGGAGGTGATTAATTGTTTATGGCAAGATATTTGGAAGACAGCTACCTGGAAAACTGGCTGGAAGAAATCCATATTTGGGCTCATTCCAAAGAAAAGTTATCCAACAGAATGTGGAAATTAATAAACAATATCATTAATAAGATACATAGGTAAAATTTTGCTTAAGATAATTAAAAAATAGTTGCAGAAATAGATCAACAGAAATTTAAGATGGATTCAGAAGAGGGCATGGAACCAGAGATACCATTACTGATATCAGATTGATCTTGGTTGAAAACAACAAATACCAGAAAAATATTTACCTGTGTTTTATTGATTATGCAGAGGCTTTCAACAATGTTGATCATAACAAATTATGGATAGCATTGTAAAGAATAGGAATTCCAGAACACTTAATTGTGCTCACGAGGAACCTGTTCATAGACCAAGAGGCAGTTGTTCGAACACAAGGGAGTGCTACATGGTTTAAAATCAAGAAAAGGGTGCATCAGGATTGTATACTTTGACAGTGCCTGTTCAATCTGTGTGCTGGGAAAATACACCAGGAAGATGTACTATATGGAGAAGAATGTAACATCAGGATTGGATGAAGATTCATTAACAATCTGGAATATGCAGATGACACAACCTTGCTTGGTGAAAGTGAGGAAGACTTGAAGCACATACTGATGAAGATCAAAGACCACAGCCTTCATTATGGATTGCACCTCAACATAAAGAAAACAAAAATCCTCAGCAATGGACCAAGGAGAACATGATAAATAGAGAGAAGGTTGAAGTTATCAAGGATTTCCTTATGCTTGGATCCACAGTCAACACCCATGGAAGCAGCTATCAAGAAATCAAATGACAGCACATCATGTAAATCTTTTGCAAAATAATTCTTTAAAGTGTTAAAGAGCAAAAATATCACTTTGAACACTAAAGTAACCTGAGACAAGTCATGGTATTTTCAGTAGCCTCATAAGCATGTGAGAGCTGAACAATGAATAAGGAAGACAACAGAAGAATTGATGCACTTGAATTGTGATGTTCTTTGAAGAATATTGAATTTACCACAGACTGCTAGAAGAAGAAAGAAATCTGTCTTGTAGGTAGTATAGTCAGAATGCTCCTTATCAGTGAGAACAGCCAGACTTAGTCCCTTATACTTCAGTAATGTTGTCAGAAGAAACCAGTCCCTAGAAAAGGGATCATGTTTGGTAAAGCAGAAGATCAGTTAAAAAGGGGAAGACTTTCAACAAGATGGGTTGACACAATGGTTGCAATGATAGGGTCAAGCATAGCAATGATTGTTAGAATGACACAGCATTGGGTAGTATTGTGTTCTTTTTTACATAGATTTGCTATGAGTTGCAACTAACTGATGGGTATCTAACTACAACAGTCTTCACAAGAGCAGAGTGCAAGGTCTTTCCTCCTGTGGAGTGACTGGTGGGTTCAAACTGCGGACATTTCAATTAGCAATGAGGGCTTACTACTTCACCACCAGGACTAGTGCTATCCAAAGTTATATGGTAGTTCTTTCCTTCCTCACACACTCTACTATGGGTAAACTACTCATTTATAAGTCAGGTAGTTTCATTTGTTATGGCCTTTATTCTACTTTGAATACCCACCCCATTCACATGTTCTGCTTAATTATAATAATTTATTTGTTTTGGGGATAGTTTAAAAATTATCACGGTTCTCAGAATCAGAACTATACAAAATTATATAATTAGATATGTGTTATTCTTGATTCATATCTTCTACATCTTCTAAGTTCCCATTATTACTACAATACATGTATATTTCCTTATATCTCTGCTTTTCTTGCATGAAAATTGCATAAATAGTATCATTTTATACTTTGCTTTTTTCACTCAGCAATAAATTATGGAAACCATGCCATATCAATTCATAGAAATCTTACCAAATTTTCTTATTACACTTACATAATACTACATTGTATGATATTCCATGGTTTATTCAACCAGTCTCCTGTGTGTGGATCTTTAGGTTGATTTCAATACTTTGAAATTTTAAATACTACTGCTATGAATAAACTTGTGCATATGTGTCTAAATTGCTTTTAAGCTGATGCATAAGTTTCAAGAAGCATAAAATAACTGAAAGTAAGTTGCTGACATTATTAACCAAATTATCTAAAAATATGTCTATGAGAAAGAGGGTCTTGACCAGAATCACACATTGCTCTTATTTGTCCCTTCTTCAATCTGGACTTGTTCTTCAGCATTTTCTTTATTATCATGACTTTGACACTTTTGAAGATAATAGGCCAATTAATTTGTAGAATATCCCTGAATTTGGGTTTGTTTGATAATTTCTCATGAATAGATTCAGGTTATGCATCTTTGGCAAAAATATAGAAATGATGCCATGTTCTTTTTATTGCATCAGCTGACACATGATTAAATGTGTGTCTTTTCTCATACTATAACTTTGATCATTTGTTTAAAATATATCTTCCTGGTTTCTTCTTACATAATTGTGTCATCTTGGCAAAAGCATCAAATCCAAATAACAGTTCAGGATTTCTACTGCAAGATTTAGAAAGTCTCTGTTTAAGGTGTATGTAGAGGGTATAGGGAATTCTAAGTGTGCTAATACCTTTTTCAAAACTTTTTTTTATTTTGGAAAAAAAAAAAATTAGAATTGCAGAAGAAACGAAAAGATAGTCTAGTTGCCCATTACCCATATACTTTCACCTAATTTACTCTAATACTAATGTCTTACATAACAATGGCACAGTTATTAATACAAAATAGTTAACAGTGGTACAACACTATCAAATAATTACAGATTTTTTTTTCAATTTCCTTTTTTTTTTTTCCATGCTGATATTCTGTTGTAGGGCCCATGCCAGTATACCACATTGCATTTACTCAATATGTCTCCTTGATGTTCTCCCACCATTTCTCAGTCTTTTTCAACCTCCATGGTTTTGATATTTTTGAATGATGACAAGTGTTTTGTGGAATGCTTATTAATTTGTGTTTCTTTAATATTATCTCACAAATAGACTGGTTCTGTTTTAGGAGGCAAGGGAGAATACCACAGAAGGGATTTTCCCTTCTTGTTGCATCATATCAAGGGGTAAATGCTATCAATATGTGTTACTTTTGGTGATATTAACCTTGGCTGCTAAGTTAAGGTGGTGTTTGCCTGGTTTCCACTGAAAATGTACAATGTTTTGCTTTCCACATTTTCTTCAAAGAAGTGAGTTAAGTCCCGAAGTCAAGTTCATACTCAAGGAAAGAACAATTAAACACCATCTCCTGAAGTTAGGACATGATAGGTAGAATTCTAAAAATGATACCCAGTCATCCTTGACCATGTAAAACCTCCTTCTCTTTAAGTGTAAGTGACATCTGTGGATATAACAAGAGCCCTTTAAAAAAGGAGGGAGTTTTCTGCAGCTTTTGTCAGAAAGGGAAATCAAAGATCTTAAAGTATGAAGGAAAATTGATGTAAGGGAGATTTTCCATTGCAAAAATTGTTATCTCCATTGCACCTCTGCTATTTAAAGCATATATCTTTGTGCTGGTGATACTGGTGGCGATGGTGGTGGTGTGGTGGTAGTGGTGGTGTCGAGTGTCTGATATGTTCTTCTGATGACATCTTGGTTTTAGGTATGTACTATATGTCCTGGGTCTCAGTGCTATGGACTTACCTAGTCCTTACCTCTCCCTTGTTTACTGATGTGGGCTAAGCATATAACTTTCTTCTTCAGGATTTTTGTTTTTCCATTCCCTTCCTCAAGTTGCATTGAGTTTTCACTTATTCTCTATGGCCAGCGGTATTGCCCTACCACCAGAGGTAAAGACTTTTGTTCTATAGTGTAGAGAAAGGGGAAGAATCCAACAGAGTTTTGGTTCTTTCTACATGAGTACTGTTACTGTCATACATGATAGACCCTTCTTAGTGTTTTTCTGAACTTTTTTGTAAGAACATGGTGGAGTCCATGGAGAACAATACTGAAAGATGTTAGAGAGTCCTCTAAATTTTGTGGTCCCCAAGACTTTCATTCAGCCACTCCTCGGAAGGAAGGTTGGACAATCCTACTTCCGTAGTGATACTGCCTCGGAAACCCAAGGAGGGGTCGCTATGAGTCGGGGCCAACTCGACGGCACATAACAACAACAACAACAACAACAACAAGACTTTCATTTTCCCATCAGTCAGTATTAGTTGTTGTTGTTATTGTTATGTGCTGTTGAGTCGGACCCTATTCATAGTGACCCTTCTTTGGGTTTCTGAGGTGGTATCACTATGGAAGTAGATTGCCCAACCTTCCTTCCAAGAAGTGGCTGGTGGGTTTGAACCACCAGCCTTCTGGTTAACAGTCAAGTGCCTTAGGCACTATGCTACTAGAGCTCCTAGCTAGCATTTAGCCTTCACCAATTTATAAGCTGTCTGGTGACCATTTGTTTCTATCCCAGGTGAGCATAGCATAAGTTCACATCTCTCTCCATGCAAGCATTGTCTCTCTACATTTTGAGCCAATCATATGTGCTGCAACCTCATCATGTTTGAAAAACATCATTTGAATTTAGTCTAGATCTTTTTTATTGTTGGTGTGGGAGTGACACATTTAGTTGTCTACATCTTAGCACTGAAGCTGGAAGCAATCTGTTAGCACCATATCTTACAATTAATTAGCCATGTTCATTTCTTTGTAAATTTATTCAGATATTTACTAAGCAACTAACATTTGGTAGATTCTTGAGACATAGAAGAAAATAGAACAAAATCCTTGTCTACCAACAAAGATGAACTCTGTTGCCTGTATAGTGCTGCATTGTCAGTGATGACAAGCATTGATCTATGAGTGGATGGATGGGTGGACAGGGTGAACAATCAGGTATGTTGAGGTATGGCGTAGTGTGCCCATGACCATATGTAGGGTTGGCAGACATTGTTTCTACATGCATATTCATATGAGCTGTAAGAATGTAGGTGTATAGTGGAACTGACAAAGAGCAAGGTTGTGGTGGCTTCTTGGCCACAGCAGCTATCTGGAGGGAGTGAGTATTTGGACCTGTGAGCTCGGAACCATAGTTGCAGGGAACATCAAGCTCAAATGTCATAACATGCTACACAAAAACATTGTTCCACATCCTACTTTGGTGAATACCACCTGGGGTTTTACAAGCTTGCAAGCAGCCATCTAGATGAATTGATGGGTCTTTCTTCATTCATAGCAAAGAAGAATGAAGAAAACCAAAGACACATGGAAACAATTAGTGCAAGGGCCTGGTAGGCCATGTGATCCTCATCCTATAAGACCATGAGACCAGAAGAACTAGATGGTGCCTGGCTACCACTGTCAGTCACTTGGAGGGGGAATCAGAGCAAGAGATCCTGGATAGAGTGGGAGAAATATGTGGAGCAAACCTGAATATCACTAAAAAAAAAAAAAAAAAAGACAAGATTTGCTGGTCTGAAAGAGCCTGACTCAACCCCTGAAATAGTTACCCTTCAGGTCTGGAATTGAACTCACTCTTGTGGCTTCAACCCAAACAATAGACAGGCATATGGAGTGAACATTTACATCAGATAGATACACTCCTTGTAGTGATCAATCATAAGAGAACAGAAGGGCAGTGTTTGCACCAGGAGACAACTTAGGGGGCAAGAGCGTATGGAAGGGCAGGACACAGGGAAGAGCTAACTATGGGGAAGAAGTGGGAAGAGAGCTGTTACATTGTTAGGAATTGCAGTCAGTGTCATGAAACAAAATGTATATGAACTGCTGTATAGAAAATTAATTTGCTCTGTAAACTTTCACCCAAATCACAATAAAAATTAACAAAACAAAACAAACAAACAAAAAACCTACCAACTAACCAAACAAACAAAACCTTTGACCACATGCACATCACTATCTGGTGGGGGGGAAATCAAGCAAAAGAACAAGCAATTTTCCTAGAATGAGATCTGACAGATGGATGCTAAAGAGGCTGAGGGAGAAGAGCTCAGAGTAATATTTGAGTTGAATTCTTAATAATAGAGGAGAGTAAAAAAGTATTTATATGAAAAGGGAATAACATACACAAAGTACATTGTTTTTATTTTTGTTGGGTGCTGTTGAGTCATCTCTCACTCATGACCTTATGTACAACAGAACGAAACACTGCCTGGTCCTGTGCCAGCCTCACTATACCTTTGGAGTGCCTGGGGGCAGGCCGGGCAAGTGAGCCAGGGCATGGAAGGCAGGGAGGGAGTTTGAGAGCACCTGGGGGCAGACCAGGAAGTGAGGAGAATGGTTTGGAACAATTAAGAAGACAAACTTGTCTTTCAGTTAGTCATACTGTGGTGGCTTGCATGATGCTGTGAGGCTGGAGGCTATGTGACTGGTATTTCAAATGCCAGCAGGATTACTGATGGTGGTCAGTTTTGAGTGGAGCTTCCAGACTAAGACAGACTCGGAAGAAGGAAGAGGCCATCCACTTCTCAAAGAATTGGCCAGTGAAAACCTTATGAATGGAAGTGAAGCACTGTCTGATATATTACTGGAAAACACAAAGTACATAGAATGAAAAAATTCATTACATTTTGGAACTGTAAGTGTGATGGTGTTAATGGATTATATGGTTTATATTTCTATAGAGGATGGCTTTGTTTGCAGCAAACTAAATACTGCATGTTCCTGAGATGCTGGAAACTATGCCACCAGTATTTCAAACACCAGCAAGGTCACTGGACAGGTTTCAGTGGAGATTCCAGACTTAGACAGACTGGGAAGAAGAATGTGGTGATGGGTTTCTGAAAAATTTGACCAGTGAAAACCTTGTGAGTACCAGAAGAACATTGTCTGATATAGTTCTGGAAGATGAACTTCTAAGGGTAGAAGTTACCTAAAATATAACTGGGAAAGATCTGCCTTCTCAAAGTAGAGTCAAACTTAATAATGTGGGTGGAGTAAAAGCTTTCAGGATCTTCACTTGCTGATTTGGCATGACTCAAATTGAGAAGAAACAACTACAAATATCCATTAGTAATCATGACATGGGATGTATGAAGTATGAATCATGGAAAACTGGAAGTTATCAAAAATGAAATGGAGCACTTACAGATCAATATCCTTTCCATTAGTGAGCTGAAATAGACTGGTATTGGACTAGCATGAATTGGAAAATCATATATTCTATTATGCCAAGAATCACAAATTGAAGAGGACCAGTGTTGCATTCATTGCCAAAAATAACATTTGAAGATCCATCCTCAAATCCAACACTGTCAGTGAAAAAATGATATCCTTACACCTACAAGAAGACTAGTAGTCAAATTTTTGCACCACATGCAAATACCAAAGATGAAGAAATTGAAGATTTTTACCCACTTCTGCAGTCTGAAATTAATCAAACATACAATTGAGATGGATTGATAATTACTAGTGATTGGAATACAAATGTTGGAAACAAAGAAAATGGATCAGTAGTTTGAAAATATGTACTTGGTGACAAAAATGATACTGTAAGTCACATGACAGAATTTTGCAAGACAAATGACTTAGTCATTGCAAACCCTTTTTTTTTTAACAACATAAAGAACAACTTTAGATTCGGACTTCATGAGATGGAATACAGAGGAATTAAATCAACTATATTTGTGGAAAGAGATGATGGAGAAGCTCAATATCATCCACCAGAACAAGACCAGGGGCTTAAAGGGAACAGAGCATCAACTGCTAATGTGCAAGTTCAAGTTGAAGCTGAGGAAAATTAAAACAAGTCTACGAGAGACAAAGTATGACCTTGAGTACATCCTACATGAATTTAGAGACTATTACACGGATAGATTTCATGCATTGAATGTCAATGACCAAAGACCAAATGAGACATGGAATAACATCTAGGGCATTATATATGAAGAAAGCAAAAGGCCATTAAAAATGTCAGGAAAAAATGAAAAGACGAATATGCATGTCAGAAGAGACTTTTTTCTTTGAAATTTTCTCTTGAACATAGACTCACAAAATTCCCTCACTGCCTTCGAGTTGGATCCGACTCATAGTGACCTCTCTTTGGGCAGATTGCTCAACCTTCCTTCCAAGGAGTGGCTGGTAGGTTTGAACCTCCAGCCTTCTGATTAGCAGTCAAATGCCTTAGGCACTATGCCACCAGAGCTCCTAGCTAAAGTGAGAGGGGGAAATGAAGTAAAGGAGCTAAACAGAAGATTTTAAAGAGCAGCTAAAAAGGAAAAAGTAAAGTATTATAATGAAATAGAGAAAAACCTGGAGTTAAAAAAACCAAAAGGAAGCACTCCTTCAGCATTTCTCAAACTGAAAAAGTTGAGGAAAAAATTCAAACCTCAAGTTGAAATATTAAACAATTCTATGAGAAAGAAAGGCATAAATTCAGGAAGCATCCAAAGAAGATGGAAGGAATCCACAGAGGTACAGTACCAAAAAGAACTGTTTTGACATCCAGCAATTTCAGGTGGGAGTATATGATCAAAAGTTATGGCACTGAAGGAAGAAGTCCAATCTGCACTGAAGGCATTGGCAAAAAAACAAAGCTTCAGGAATTGATAAAATACCAATTGTGGTATTTTAACAAAATGATACAATGCTGGAAGTGCTCACTTATCTATGCCAAGAAATTGGGAAGACAGCTACCTGGCCAACTGAGTGGAAGAGATCCATACACGTGCCTATTGCAAAAAAAAAAAGAAGTTTATCAATGGAATGAGGAAATATCAAACAATATTAGCATCACCTGCAAATAAGATTATGTTGAAGATAATTCAAATACAGCTGTAGCAGTTTATCAAGAGGGAACTGCCAGCAATTCAAACATGATTAAGAAGAAGATTTGGACAAAGAATCTCATTTCTGATGTCAAAAAGATACTGGGTAAAGCAGAGTATATCAGAAAGATGTTTACTTGTGTTTTATTGACTATGCAATGGAATTTGGCTGTGTGGATCATAACAAATTATAGATAACATTGTAAAGCATGGGAATTCCAGAAACTTAATTATGTTCATGTGTAACCTATAAATAGACCAAGAGGCAACGATTTGAACAGGACAAGAGATACTGTGTGATATAAAATCAGGAAAGTTGTGTGTCATAGTTACATCTTTTCACCATATTTATTCATTCTGCATGATAAGCAAATAATCTGAAAAGCTGAACTATATGAAGAAGAATGCATCATCAGGATTGGAGGAAGATTCATTAACAACCTGCAATGTGCAGATGACACAACCTTGCTTGCTAAAGTGAAGAGGACCTGAAACACTTGTTGTTGTTGTTGTTGTTAGGTCCTGTTGAGATGGTCTGACTTAAAGCAACCCTAAGTAAAACAGAATGAAATACTGCCTGATCCTGCCTCATCCTCAAAATCATTACCATACTTGAACCCATGAATGCAGTCACTATGTCAATACATCTCTTTGAGGGTCTTCCACTTTTTCACTGACCCTCTACTTTATTAAGCATGATATATTTCTCTAGGGATTGGTCCCTTCAGACAACATGACTAAAGTACAAAGAGATAATCTGGGCATTCTTGTTTCTAAGGAGCATTACAGCTGTACCTTTTCCAAGACAGTTTTGTTCATTCTTTTGGAAGTTCATATTCTCCACTAACAACAAAATTGAAATGCATAATTTCTTCTGTGGTCATCCTTATGCATTGTCCAGCTCTCACAAGCATATGAGGCTACTGAGAATAGCCAGAGCATTTTAGTCTTCCAAGTAACATCTTTGCTTTTTAGTGTTTTAAAGAAGTCTTTTGCAGTAGATTTGCTCATCACAATATTGGTGTGGTTAGGTGTTGTCCAGTTGATTCTGACTAACAGTGATCCTATGTACAACAGAATGAAATACTGCCCTGTCCTATACCACCACACAATCCTTGCTATGCTTGAGTGCATTCTTGCAGCCGTATCTCACTTCATCTCATTGAGGATCTTCCCGTTTTGCCCTGAACCCCTACTTTTCCAAGAATGATATCCTTCTCCAGGGAATGGTCCTTTCTGACAATATGATCAAAGTAAGTGACATGAAGTCTGGCCCTTCTTTTTTCTAAGGAGCATTCCAGCTACACTTCTTCCAGGATAGCTTTGTTTATTCTTCTGGCAGCCCATGATATTTTTAGTATTCTTTGTCAGCACCACAATTCAAAGGCATCATCTCTTCTTCCCTTGGTCTGCCTCGTTCTTATCCAGCTTTCACATGCACATGAGGGAACTGAAAATACTATGGCTTGGATTAGGCACATTTTAGTCTTCAAGGTGTCATCTTTGCTTTTCAACACTTTAAAGAGGCCTTTTGCAGCAGATTTGCCCAGTGCAATATGGCATCTGCATTCTTGACTGCTGCTTCCATGGATGTTGCTCGTGGATCCAAGTAAAATGAAATCTTTGATAACTTCAATCTTTTCTCCATTTGTCGTGATGATGCTTACTGGTCCAGTGGTGAAGACTTTTGTTTTCTCTATGTTAAGGTATAATCCTTACTGAAGACTGAATAAAGTGCTTTAAGTTATCTTCACTTTCAGCAAGCAAGGTTGTGTTATCTGCATATTGAAGGTTGTTAATGAGTCTTCCTCCAATCCTGATGCTATATTCTTCTTCATTCCATCCAGTGTCTTGAATTATTTCCTCAGCATAAAGATTGAATAAGTATAGTGAAATGATACAACCCTGACTTATGTCCTTCCTGGTTTAAACCATGCAGTATCCCCTTGTTCTGTTAGAAAGACAGCCTCTTTGTCTATGTGCAGGTTCCTCATGAGCTCCATGAAGTGTTCTGAAATTCCCATTCTTTTCAATGTTATCCATAATTTGTTATGATCCACACAGTTGAATGCTTTTGTATAGTCAAGAAAACACAGGTAGACATCTTTCCAGTAGTCTTTTCATTCAGCTGAAATCCCTGTGACATCAGCAATGATATCTCTCATTTCACATCCTTTTCTAAATCCAGCTAGCATTTCTTAAAGTTCCCTTTCAGTGTACTACTCAAACCATATTTGAATTATCTTCAGCAAAATTTTACATGTGTGTTGAATAATTTTCACATTCTGTTGGACAACCTTTCTTTGGAATGGGCACAAATATGGATATCTTCCAATTGGTTTACTGTGCAGCTGTCTTCCAAATTTCCTGCCATAGATGAGTTAAGAACCTTCAGAGCTGCATCCATTTGTTGAAACATCTCAATGGGTGTTCCATCAATTCCTGGACCCTTGATGTTCATCATTTCTTTCAGTGCAGCTTAGACTTCTTGCTTCAATACCATTGGTTCTTAGTCACATGTTATGTCTTGAAATGATTGGATGTTGACCAATTCATTTTGGTACAGTGACTCTGTGCTTTCCTTCCATCTTCTATTGATGCTCTTTGCATCAGTCAATATTTTGCCCATAGAATCCTTCAGTGTTACAATATAAGACTTGAAATATTTCTTCAGTTCTTTCATCTTGAGAAGTACTGAGTGTGTTCTTCCTTTTAGGTTTTCTAATTCCAGGTTGTTGCACATTTCATTATAATATGTTTCTTTGTCTTCTCAAGCTGACCTTTGAAATCTACTTTTCAACTCTTATTTCATCAATACTTCCATTCACTTTAACTAATCTCTATTCAAGAGCATATTTCAGAGTCTCTTCTTACATCCATTTTGATCTTTTCCTCTTTTCTTATCCTCTTAATGACCTTCTACTTTTTTCATGTATGATATTCTTGCTGTCATCAGCAGCTCATCTGGTCTTCAATCATTGTTCAATGTGTCAAATCTATTCTTCAGGGTCTCTAAATTCAGATATATACTCAAGGTCATATTTTAGATCATGTGGACTTGGTTTGATTTTCTTCAGCTCCAACTTGAATTTACATATGAGCACATTCAGCTCCTGGCCTTGTTTTGGCTGATAATACTGGGCTCCTCTATCAGTGGGTGTTGGAATACCTCAGGGAAGCTGGGTAAGCAACCTTGGTACATCAGGCAGGTTTTGGAGCACCTGAGGCAGGTCAGGTCAGTGAATTAGGCATAGCAGGCAGGTGTTGAATTGCCTGGGACAGGCTGAGGAAGTGAGCAAGGTGGGTGTTGGAGGGGATGGGGGATGAAGTGAGTGGAGCAGTTTGAGACAGTTAAGGTAGAAAAACTTGTCTGTCAGTTTGTTGTACTGTGGTGGCTTGCATGATGCTGTGAGGCTAGAGGCTGTGCCACTGGTGTGGAAAGGTTATCCATGGTGGGCTGGTTTCAGCGGAGCTTCCAGACTAAGAGACTCTGAAGAAGGAAGGGGTCATCCATTTCTCAAAGAATTAGCTAGTGAAAACCTTACGAATTTCAGTGAAACACTGTCTGATATATTGCTGGAAAACTTTGTGAATAGCCCTAAAATATTATCTAATAGAGTGCTGGAGGATGACTCCTTAGGTCAAAGGGCACTCAGAGTATGATTAGGGAAGAGCTGTATCTTCAGAGTAGAGCCAAACTTAATGAGGTGGATAGAGTAAAGATTTTGGGACCCCAATTTGCTGATGTGACACATCTCAAGATTAGAAGAAACAGCTGCAAACATCCATTAATAATCAAAACATGAAATGTATAAAGTATGAATCTAGGAAAATTGGAAGTTTTCAAAAATGAAATGGACCTCATAAAGATCAATATCTTAGGCATTAGTGTACTGAAGTGGACTGGTTTGGGCCATTTTGAATCAGAGAATCATATGATCTGCTATGTCAGGAAAGACAAAGAGGAATGGCATGGCATTCATCATCACAAAGAATGTGTTAAGATCTATCCTGAAGTACAATGTGGTCAATAATAGGATAATATCCAAATGCCTATGAGGAAGACCAATTAATACTACTATTATTCAAATTTACATACCAACAACCAAAGCCAAAGATGTGGAAATTGAAGATTTTTACCAACTTCTGCAGTCTGAAATTGACCAAACATGCAATCAAGATGTGTTAATTATCACTGGTGACTGGAATGCAAAAGTTGGAAACAAAGAAGGATAACTGGTACCTGGAAAATATGGCCTTGGTGATAGAAATAACACTGGAGATCGCATTATGGATAAGTGCAAGACCAATGACTTCTTCATCATAAACACCTTTTTCAACAACACAAATGACAGCTATATATGTTGACTTCATCAGACTGAGTACACAGGAATCAGATTGATTACATCTGTGTCAAGAGGTGATGGAAAAGTTCATCGAAAACAAGGCCAGAAGCTGATTGTGGAACAATCAACTTCTCATATTCAAGTTCAAGTTGAAGCTGAAGATAATTAAAAGAAGCACATGAGAGTTTAAATATGACCTTGATTATATCCCTCCTGAATTTATAGACCATGTAAAGAATTGATTTGATGCATTGAACACCAATGACCAAAAACCAGAGGAATTGTGGGATGACATGAAGAACATCATCCATGAAGAAAGCAAAAGGTGGATTTTCAAAATGGAGTCCCACCAGTGAGCAGCACGCTTTTTCCCTCTGGCACCTAAGGATTTGGAAAACTAGGTACAACTGTTTGAATTAGGAACTTTGGTGCTCTGAACAGCTCACTGAATCAGAGTGCACCAAACACAGAAGAGCAGAATTAGAGGAAAGGCACAGGGAGATTATTTAGGAAAGAGCTACTGGTGGAGGATGGACAGGCACCCAAGAGAGGCCATTGGAAACTTCCCCAGGGCAATCACTGTCTGCTGAGTGAAGGCGGCTGCCTGAGATCCCCGAGCAAAGAAGGAAGACACCTTATAGCAGCATACCAGTGACCACTCCAATATTCCAGTGGGCAGCAGCAGAGACCTGCCTCCAGCAGCTGATTTTGTCAGTAATTTGGGTCATCTGGGTGCAGGCAGGCACAGGCACCACTGCTGAGATTCAGGCAAAGAACTCACTGTTGCGCCAGGAAGGCTAGCTCCTTCCCATCCAAGCGGATAACAGAGTGAGATTGAGTCAGACTGGGAGACATCATGCTTTTCTTTGCCATGGATATTGGGACCACAGGTCACTAGCAGGTACTCCCCTGACTCCAACACAGCTGAAATTGCATGCATCTTTGGCACCGCAGGTTGGCAGTATCACAGACAAACTCAAGAGCCCATCATTAGCGGTCTGGCAGGATTGTGTCAGCACTGCAGGCAGACAGGGCATGGAGAGCGAAGAAACTGCAGCTGAATGTGGTCCAGGAATTTTGCCTTGGAGCCATTCTTTGGCACTGTGGGGTTGTGGAGGCGGGGTCTTTGAGTGTGCCTGAAATTGGTGGAAAGTTTCAATGCCCTAACAATAAGAATCTTTCCTGAGGTTGAGCCATGGTTTTGCAAATAAATATGTCATCAATAATAGCCTGCTTAAAGCCCTAGAAACCAACTCTATCAACACCAAGCTTTCCTCCTTCTGCTCCCACCTTCTCCGCCAATAACTTCACTCATTCAATAGAAGAAATCATATTCAGCCAATTACCATAAAACCTCCCACTTTGAACTCTAAACTCTCTTTAAGACAAAGAGAAACACATATCCACACTATACACAGTGATTCCACCATCACAAAGAAAACAGCAGAGCAACCCAACACACCTGAATCAATAATAAAATAAAACACACCAGATTCACCTTTTCAAAATATTAAACCATAAAACCAA
>NW_006922283.1:766456-779264 GCF_000298275.1 Orycteropus afer afer
TGGAGGACATTATGCTGAGTGAAATAAGTCAATCACAAAGGGATAAATATTGTATTAGTCTGTTACTGTAATAGTCAAATAAATGTTTATCTATGGAAGGTCATTTTCTTTGTTGGTTACCAGGGGTGGGAGGGTAGGGTAGGAAATACTGTTAGATAGATAAAGATAAGTTTTGATTTGGGTGAAGAGAAGGGCAATATACCAAATGTGAGTGACCAATATAGTGGCATCGAGGAAGAGAAAGACATAGAGAGGTGCATGGGAGGTACAGACAACAAAGATGAACCCTTTTGCTCATATAGTATGGCATGGTCAGTAAGGCAAACACATATATGGGTGGATAGATGGGTGGGCAGGCTGAAATACTAGGTATGTATATGAAGTGGAGAGTGAACCCAAGAAAAGGGTTGGCAGAGAGTGATCCAATAACTTTATGTGTATGATCTGAATTCCCAGGTGTATAATAGGGCTGACAAGGGGAAAGGTTGTGGTCACTGCTTGGTCACAGCCAGCTACCCAGAGGGACTGAGTAGTTGAACCTGTGGGCTCGGGACCATAGTCACAGAGGACATCAAGCTCAATTGGCATAACATACTACACAAAACATTATTCTACCTCCTACTGTAGTAGGAGTAGTGACTGAGATCTTAAAAGCTTGCAGGCTGCCATCTAGATGCAATGATGGGTCTCTCCTCGTACAGAGCCAAGAAGAATGAAGAAAACCAAAAATTCATGGAAACAATTAGTCCTAGCAACTGATACACCATCCAATCTTCAACCTATATGACTATGAGACCAGAAGAAATAGATGGTGCTTGGCTACTATTGTCAACCACTTGGAAGAGGATCTTTGTAGGAGATCCTGTATATACAGAGAGAACAATATGGAACAAAACCCAAAATCATTTGGGAAAAAAAAGTGGGGAACAGGTTTGCTGGCCCGATGGAGCCTGGTGGAACCACTGAGACTATGGTCCCTAGATGCCCTTCAGTTCTGGAATTGAGGGCACACCCATGGCTTCCAGCCAAACAATAGACAGGTATATCAGTTGAGCATTTACCTGAGGTAGATACACCCCTTGGAGAGAACAAACATGAGAGAAAGAAGGGCTACTGAGGCACAGGGAGACAGCTCGGTGGTAGGAGTGCATGGAGGGATGGACACAGAGAAGAGGTAACTATCGGGAGAAAGAGGGAGAGAAGCTGTTGCATTGTGATAAATTGTGGTCAATGTCATGAGACAAAGTGTATGTAACCTGCTGTATGGAAAGTGTATTTGCTCTGTAAATTTTCAACCAAATCACAATTGAAAAACAAAAAACAAAAAACAAAAAAAAAAGAAAGAAGGAACAAAGTTATTGAAAAGAGAGGAAAGGAAGAAAAGACCAAAATGGATGTCATAATAGATTTGGAAACTTGCCCTTGATGGAGATTAGCTAAAGCAAACTGGAGAATTGACAGGATAAAAGAGCTGAACAGAAGATTTCAAAAAGCAGCTAGAGAATACAAAGTCAATTAATTATAATGAAATGTGTGAAGACCCTGAGTTAGAAAACCAAACGGGAAGAACACGCTTGACATTTCTCAAGCAGGAAGAACTGAGGAAAGAATTTAAGCCTCAGATTGCAATATCGAAAGATTCCATGGGCAATATGTTGAATGATGCAAGAAACATCTAAAGAAGATGGAAGGAATACACAGAGTCACAATACCCCCAAAATTGGTAGATGATTATCCATATTAAGAGGTGGTATATGATCAAGAACCAATGGTATTGAGGAAGAAGTCAAAGCTGCACTGAAGGAATTAGTGAAAAACAAGGCTCTGAAAATTGACAGAATACCCATTGAGATGTTTCAACAAATGGATGCCCTGCTGGAGGCACTCACTCTGCTATGCCAAGAGATTGAGAAGACAGCTATCTGGCCAACTGACTGGAACAGATCCTTATTTGTACACATTCCAAAGAAAGGTGATCCCACAGAACGTGGAAATTATCAAACATTGTCACTGATATCACACATAAGTAAAAGCTTACTGAAGATAATTAAAAATGGTTGCAGCAGTATAAAGACAGTGAACATACAGAAGTGCAAACTGGATTCAAAACAGGAGGTGGAGTGAGAGCTACCATAGCTGATGTCAGATTGATCTTGGCTCAAAAGAATACCAGAAAGGTGTTTACTTGGTTTTTATTGACTATGCAACAACATTAGGTTGTGTGGATCATGACAAATTATGGATAACATCGAGAAGAATGGGAGTTCCAGAACATTTAATTGTACTCATGAGGAACCTGTACATAGACAAGGAGGCTGTTATTTGAACATGACAAGGGGATACTGCATGGTTTAAAATCTGGAAGGGAGTGTGTCAGGGTTGTAGCCTTTCTCCATACTTATTCAATCTATATGCTGAGCAGTAATTCAAGAAGGTGGACTATATAAAGAAGAACATAGCATCAGGATTGCAGGAAGGCTCATTAACAACCTGAGATACGCAGATGACACAACTTTGCTTGCTGAAAATTTGCTCCAATGACTTGGAGCATTTACTGATGAAGATTATAGACTCCAGTCTACAGTATGAATTAGACCTCAATGTAAAGAAAACAAAAATCCTCAAAATTGGACCAATAAGCTGCATGATGATAAATGAAGAAAAGATTGAAGTTGTCAAAAACTTCATATTACTTGGTTCTATAATCAATGCCAATGGAAGCAGCAGTTAATACATCAACAGACATATAACAATAGGCAAATCTGTTGCAAAAGGCCTCTTTCAAGTGCTGAAGAGCAAAGATATCTTCTTGAAGACTAAGATGTGCCTAACCCACACTGTGGTATTTTCAATCAACTCATATGCATGTGAGAGCTGGACAATGAATAGGGAAGACCAAAGAAGAGTAGATGCTTTTGAGTTGTGGTGTTGGCAATGAATGCTGAAGTACCATGGCCTGCAAAAGAACTAAAAATCTGTCCTGGAAGAAGTGCAGCTGGAATGTTCCTTGGACGTGAGAATGGCCAGACTTTGTCTTACCTGCTTTGGTCATGTTGTTAGAAGAGACCATTCTCTGGAGGATGTCATGGTTGGTAAAATGGAGGGTCAATGAAAGAGGAGAAGGCCCTCAACAAGATGGATTGACACAGTGGCTGCTGCCATGGGATCAGGTATAGTAGGGGTCATCAGGCTGGCACAGGCCTTGGCAATGTTTTGCTCTATTGTACATAAGGTTGCTATGAGTCACAGATGACTCAATGACACCTAATAACAACAACAACAAAATCAACTCTTAATATAGATGTAGTAAATTTGATTTCTGTGTATTCCATCTGGTGAAGTCCACATTTATGTTGTTTATAAAAGGTATTTGCAATGAGTAATTTGGTCTTGAAAAATTCTCTCATGGAATCTCCCATGTCATTTCTATCACCAAGGCCATATTTTCCAACTACTGATGTTTCTTTGTTTTGAAATTTTACATTACAATCACCAGTAACAATCAATACATCTTGATAGCATGTTTGGTCAATTTCAGACATCAGAAATTGGTAAAAATCTTTTGCAAGCAAGTGGCCTCTTTAAAGTGTTAAAGATCAAAGATGTCACTGTGAAGACTAAAGTTTGGCTACCCTAAGCTGTATTATTTTCAAATGCCTCATGTTCATGTGAAAGTTAGAAAATGAATAAGGAAGACTGAACAAGGATTTATGCCTTTGAACTGTGGTGCTGGAGAAAAATACTGAAAATACCATGGAGAAAGATACAAATCTGTCCTGGAAGAAGTGCACCCAGAATGTGCCTTAGGTGCAGGAATGGCCAGACTCATCTCACCTACTTTGGTCATGTTTTCAGAAGGGACCAGTCCCTGGAGAAAGATATCATAGTTGGTAAAGTGGAGTGTCAGTGAAATTCGAGATAGATTGACAAAGTGGCTGCAAGGATGGACTCAAGCATAACAAGGATTGTGATGATGGTACTGGATTGGACATTGTTTCATTCTGTTGTACATAGGGTCACTATGAGTCAGAATGGTCTTGATGGCACCTAACAAAAACAACATAAAATTTTAATATATAAAAAACTTAATCTATCTCTTTTCATCTTGTTCCAAATTCCCTGAACTAAGTTCAGATTCAAAGTAATCTAGATATCACATCCTTTAATGCCTCCAGGCTCTATCCAATTGATGATTTTTTCAAGTGCATGGAAACTACATATGTTAGCCCTTTTTCTCCCATTAGTTAGCTGTGCAGATTTGTCTCCTTAGTGAGTGCCCTAGAATTTATCTCTCTTAGTTGAGGTAGCTGTCCTTTCCTTGCCTCTCACAGAGGAAAATTATGATGATGTTGTGAAACTAATGGTGGGTACATACTGGAAAAATCAGAATGAATGCAAAGTGAATAAATTCCAAAATAGCTTTTCAGTGATCTCATAATGCCCTACCACATTTATTTTATCACTTAGAATATTTTATTGAAATGACCTGTTCATCTGCCTGTTTCCACCAGGATACAATGAACTCTTTAAATCCAGGGGCCATGAACATTTATTTTAGGGGTTCCCAGAATGCTTCTGTTTGACTGAACGGAAGTTCATCATTAGAACTATCTCTAAAGAAGTATGCTCAGTTTCTTGTGGCTTCCTCTTGAATTGGATCACCTTCCCTTAAATATGAAGAAATTTGGCCAGACTCCCTACCATGCTCCCTTGAGGCAGCATGATGATGCCTGTCTCTACAAAGATGTCCATTATAAAACTGCTTAGGTAGGAAATCCTCTACCTTTCTCCCAAATAACCCTGACTTTTCTGAATCTCCTTAATAGCAGAAAAAGCCCATCATATCAGGAATAAAAATTGGATGAAATTCAAATAGAACCATGAAATGTCAGAGCTTTAAAGACCCTTAAAGACTGCTAGTAAATTCTGCTCTGAAAGCAGTTGTTTCCAGGAGGAAGAGGATGATTGCCAGAGGAGTAGAAAGAATACCTTAATTAGGGAAGGGTAGTAAAGTTGACTGCTAACCAGAAGGTTGGTGGTTCAAATCCACCAGCCACTCGTTGGAAGGAAGATTGGGTGATCTACTTCCATAGTGATACTGCCTCAGAAACCCAAGGAGAGGTCGCTATGAGCTGGGTCCAACTTGACAGCACATAACAACGACAAGTAATCCCTTACCTTTTATTTTCTCCATTTTGCTATTAGACAGCCTTAATCCCTCCTAGTCTTTCAGTGAGATAATATTGTCTCCCCAGGCCAAGTATATCAGAGTCCTCCTAATATGAGGAGATACAGTAAGAGGACACTTCCTCAAAAAAATATCCTTTGGCTACCTTGGTGGTACACTTTGCTTTCAACTACTAAACTAAGGTTGGTTGTTTGAATACACAAGTGGCACTATGGAAAAAATGCAACAGAAGAATCTTCTGTTAATATTATAACCAAGGAAACATTATGGAGCAGTTCTAGTCTATAACACATTGGGTTGCCATGATTTGGAATCGACCCAATAAGCTTTTTGTTTGTTTGTTTTGTTTTTCACCCTGGGATTGGGGGAGAGTTGTCTGCCATATGCATACTCATTATCCTTTAAGTAATTGTTTGAATGCTGAAGGCCTGGCTGGACTTACATCAGACTAAGGATGTAAGTTTGTTTTGTAAATCATGAAAGGTTGTTTTATGGTGAGAGATAGTAGCTATAGAAGGGCAGGCAGATCCTTCTCTTTCTACCTTAGGGTCACTCATGAAGTACTGGATACATCACGACACAGTTAACCAAGATTCTTGAGACACAGGTCTTAAGTGTCCAGTCTTGATCTGGGAAACCCTTTGTGCCTCAGAATTCAATGTGCAGCTCCAGCAGGGCCACAATAGGCTTCCCCTCACCGCCAAAATGCTGTCATACAAGAACGGGGCACATCCCATGGGTCACAGCAGAATTCTACAAGGCCCCCAAGGGCTTGGCTGAACGCCCAGTATGCATTTCTTTTAACCAAGGAAAGAAGACAGATCTTTGTGGGAACAGGATTCAGAAACATGGGAATACATTGAAACCGAGCCAAATGTTGTTGAATCCTGAAAGAAAAAGAGAAACTCCAGGCATTGGACCGATGTCCCTTGTTGGAGCACTTGAGTTACATATACACATGCATGTCTATATATATTCACAAGTGTTTATGTATATGTGCATATATTTATTTCATATTTCATAATTTGTAGTGTTCAGACATACAACAGTTACACTCCAGGAGGTGGATTTAAACAAGGTCTTCAGGAATCTGAAGATTTTGCCCAATGAGCTTTAAATTCTGTCCTTGGAAATCAAAACTGGAAGAAGCCTTAGAAATCTGCCCTGGATAAAGAAATACAAGATTAAGAAAATAAAATCTGGAGAAATGATGTGACTTCCACCACAGAGGAAGAACCATTGGGATTTATCCCTAAACTCAGGGTAGGAAACCCTGAGCCTCCCTTTCCTTATTCTGTATGTAGGCCCCTCTGATCTCATGTCTACTGGCATGACTGAGGTCCCTTATGAGTGTAGGTCTGTATTATATGTAAGGAATGTCACAGATATTATCTCCATTTAAGACCCACACCACTTTGTAGGGAAATAGGGAAACTTCATGCTTATTTCACAGAAGGATGCTAAGGTCTGGAGAGGTTAAGTGACTTATCCAAGGTCATATGTCTAAGAACTGGAGGAAACTGACTTAAATCAAAGACCATCTGCTTCTCAGTTCATCATAGCTTTTCAAGGGGAAAAAAACATGATTACTATTGCCTAGAATCCTTGTCAGATTCTCCCTACAACCCCTTCATGATCCAGCTGTATTAGACTATTGAACATTGTGCAGCACTGAACTGTACCTTCAGTGCTTTTGTCCTTACTGTCCCCTCTTCATGGAAAATCCTTTCTCACATTCACCTGTTCCAGCAGGTAACACTTTAATTTTATTTGTAATGCTCTTCTTTCTTAGAAAAGCAATTTTCTTTGTCTTCAGGGTTCTTCTTGGGACTTGATTATACCTCTGGTTTGTCAGATATAAGTCAGGCTGCGCTGGGATCATCTGTTTTGCATAACTAAGACAGGGATAGCGTGTAAGTCTTCTCTGTATACTCTGAATAAGGCCTGCTACTTCAAGGGGACTCAACATACATCTGATGATCAAATATCTTATGGATATTTACCCTGGAAAGCTTAGTCCTGGAAAGATAGTACATAGTCCCTTGCACTTGGAGAACATTTAAAAATATTAATTATGTGCCCTTTCACATAGGAGTGAATGTTCCCAGATAGATCTCTCATGGTCCAAGCCCCTGAGTCATTTGCTTGCTTTATCTTCCTCAGCAAGTTACATCTGCTGTCCCAGGATGCTACCCTCCCGGTCCTCAGTCACTGTGGTCCCCCACTGGCTATACTGGCTGAGAAAATCAAAGAGAAATATATTTTGAAAGAAGATATTTTAAGTCTTGGATGGAATAGAAAAAACATTACAAGAAGGACAAATCAAAACAGTGATGTGATACCTATATTTTGAGAGTGCTTATAAAAATCACTTCACAGCTAAAAACTTGAGACTAAAATTCCAATGTATGGTAAACAGTCTGAATGGATAGAAAACCCCAGTACCGAACTGTTTCTGTTGGTTTTTGTGACTCTGTTCACACATGAATTTATATATTCGACACACATATGGCAGTGTGCTGAGAGAGAAAGCTGAAGGCTGGCTTCTCTTAACTGTCCAGGGCACAGCTGCCCTTTGATCTTGGAAAGGAGATTTGTCTTTCAGGGAGAGAGTGCACAGGTGGCAAGATATAAACAAAACAACATCTTGGGGCCTTTGTCAGGCCTTCTGAAAACAAAGTGGAAACCTAGTTGGCTCCTGAGCTTATCAGACATTAAAAAATGAGTCTGACACAGAGTGGAGCTGTTCACACTTTCATAGGTTCAGAGTGGTCTGTAGCAGCCATACAAGTGAGCCCTTGGCAAGCGTGCTGGGTATTCTTCAGGATCGTGACTTCCAGAACAGTAACTAATTGCCCTTGAGTCAATGTTTCCTCCTGGTGACCCCATATGGATCAGAGTAGAACTGTTCACCAAAGGGTTTTCCATGGGTCATTTTTCAGAAGTAAGTTACTAGGCATTTCATTCAGATGCCTCTAGGTTGATTCAAGGAGCTCTGGTAGCATAGTGCCTAAGGCACTTGACTGCTAACCAGAAGGCTGGTGGTCCAAACCCACCAATCACTCCTCAGAACGAAGATTGGGCAATCCTACTTCTGTAGTGATACTGCCTTGGAAACCCAAGGAGGGGTCGCTGTGAGTCGGGACCAACTTGACGGCACATAACAACAACAACAGATTGATTCAAACCGCCAACCTTTAGGTTAGCTTGTTATCTATTTGCACCAACCAGGGGCTTCATACTTCCAGAAAGTGTCATGAATTTTCCCTTTAAAATCCTTAAGTAGAATCACAACTATTTCTACTCATGAAGCTTTGATAATGAAAGAGGAAATGTACTTCTCTGCAATGGCTTTGTCATGGAGCATTTTCTTTGTATTTTAAAAAGGGACCTGTTCTGGAATGAGTTTGATGGTATGACTGTAGAAAGGGATTAAAAATAAAAAGTGATTTTTTTTTTTTTTCCTTTCTGTTCGAGGAGGAAGCAAAGACACAAGGTAGAAAATGAGCTTAGGAACTTTGAAGTTTTTCTTTATTTTATTTTATTTATCTATTTATTTATATCATGGAGGGACTGATGCTTGTACCGTTCATTTAGAACCTGTTCTGCCCCGGTTCCTTGCCTGGGGTCTTCCCTGGAGGTTCTACTCGGGGTTCGCAGCAAATGAAGTGGTGGGAGCACAGTGCAGAGCAAAGACAAGCTTTATTTAGTCAGCAGTTTAGATGGAATGAGTGGTCAAAGGCAGAGGAGGGACTTGTCTCATTCATTTCAGGACCAGAACATTTTCACTTACTTGGACACTGGTTTCTCACTCCTGGCTGCTCCTTGTGTTCTCTTATGAATTCCTCTGGAGCAAGAAATGGCATTTGTGTATTTTGAAAAGTCAAAGGCCAGAGTTAAATGTCCCTACCTCTGAGAGAAAGCACATTGCTTTCTCTGTTGTTGGTCTCAGGGAAGAAACCCCAGCTCTGCTCTATACTCAGGACTCCAACCAGGCCTGTTTGGTGCCAGGTTCTCGTCCACCCCAAAGTCCCTGAGAGCCAGCATCAGGGCTCAGCTGCAGTTAATTTTCATCTGCTGTTTGTATATAAATGCTTTTAGTACTTAAACTAAATTCAGATCAATTAAACTAATGTTGTTTGACATAATATTCCTTGTTCCAAAATCAATATCCCTTCATTTGACAGACTTATTCTTGAATTCAGGATGTTTATTGTTCTTAAAGCTTACCTATAGACCTGGTTTTTGTCTTTAATGATATAAAACAGCTCTTCCTCGCATAATGTACGCCAGCATGTAATGGGGTTCAAATTTCTCTGGTAAATATCTTTAATTGTACCATCATGCCTTTTAATCTCAGGAGCACAGGACAGCTCTTTCTCTGTCTTCATTTGTCTCCTTAATTTTAAATACATTCCTTTCACTATGTCAGTTTAGAAGGGGCCGTGGAGAATGAAGGAGCCCAACCTGGATTTGAGGGCCAGCATTCCCTCTTTCAAAAGAGCAGTGCCAACTCAGGAGAACCCTGGGTCTTTTGGGTGATCCCAGGCTGGCTATTTGGCTGTGGCCACTTAGTCTTCCACCTTCTCTTCTGCTCCCACCCCATCTTCACCAAGGAACATGCAGCTACTAAAACACTCCCACTTTCTCATGTGGTCTTTCCTCCTGCCCCACGGCTCTTCTTCCCTCTGCCTTTAGCTCCTATAAATCTTGTTCTGTTTTCCCTGGCCCTTGTCCAGAGACAGGGCTCGATCTGCTCTGGGGAGAGCAGCCTGGAGGTCATTTATCACTTGAACAGTGGGAATGGGAGACCAAACTGTAGTTTTTTGCCATCACCATGGCAAAGGTCTGTGTGCAGTTACCTAATTGGAATAATCTGGTCCATGTTCACATAATTGCTCCATCTCGATAACTTTGCCCAAGTCAGACTTGCCCTCTTTGTGACAAAGAAAAGGATCTGAGGAGAGTAAAGGACTTCTTGGTGATAAAACAGGAATGGTTTGCCATGTTTTCTTTTTTTCCAAGGCAAATATTTTCTTTAAATTAATAGTCATTGAAATGATATAAGCTGGCATTTGTGAGAGCTTTAATCAGCCTCTGAAATGCACCCGACTTTGCTCTGTGACCACCTTTCAAACAGGATGAAGCCTCATGAAACCCGAGCTGGGCTTGCTGTCTAGGCAGTCCTATTGGAAAGGCTCTTGCAGTAATACATGCTGAGAGCTTGGGAAGCGAACGCTCTGCCCACCTCGATGACTCATATACACAAGCTTTTTCTTTCCTATGTTGTTTTTCAAAAGAGTATAGATTGAGATCACAGAGATTTGATTGAGCTCCAACGTCCTTACTTCAAAATAATGTTGAGATTGGGCAGGAGGGTTGAGGATATCAGCGTAATAAATGGGTTGTGATACTTTTGTTTTCTATGGATGATGGATTCAACAAAACTTTTGCTTTGTACAATAAGTGTGACCTCATCCTCCTATGAATCAGTCTGCTTCTGTATTATCTTTTGTTTTACTTCTTACTTTTGTTACTATGCTCAAATTTGTCCTTAGTTCTCTTTTCATTCTTTATCCTTCTCCTTTCCCTCATACTTCTCCTAGTCTCCACTCATCCTCAATATCTCATCTGGAATAATATCCAGTATGTTGTGAATGTGCCTATAGTAAATCTTTCATGATAATAAGTTGAATAAAACATTGTTGTTGTTGTAGCTAGGTATCATCTAATCAGTTTCAACTCATAGAGACCTTATGCGTAACAGAATGAACCACCACCCGGTTCTGCACCATCCTCACGACTGTTGTTATGTTTAACGCCATTGTTGCAGTCACAGAGTGTCAATCTATTGTGTTGAGGCACTTCCTTTTTTTGTTTATTTCCTGACCCTCTATTTTACCATGATGTCCTTCTCTAGGGACTGGTGGCACCTGATACCACGTCCAAAGTATGTGAGATGAAGTCTTGCCATCTCATTTCTAAGGAGAATTCTGTCTGTACTTTCCCCACAATCTAATCATTCATTCTTCTGGCAGTCCATTGTTGTTGTTGTTGTTATTTGCCGTCGAGTCAGCCCCGACTCATAGCGACCCCTCCTTGGGTTTCCGAGGCAGTATCACTACGGGATATTCAATTTTCTTCGCCAACACTGTAATTCAAAGTCATCAACTCTTCTTTAATCTTCCTTATTCATATGCTTCCACATGCTTTTGAAACAGCATTGGTTAATACAGAATGTAGGGACAAGTTTTCCAACAGTTTCTCTCATCAGTGAGCCATTTTTCTTCCAATGAAACTTCTTTTATCATTTTCTTGGTCACCACACCTGCCTGAAGTTCAGTTTTATTCCTCCAGATTCCCAATGCTTCCAGCTAATTATTCTATCTTGGTTTGCTTAGTTCTATTCCTTTGAGGATGCAGCCAACCTATGTGAGGGGCAATGTCATGTTGCATCATGGAGAGAGATTTCAAAGGAACCTTTAGCCTTCTGGTTCCATTCTATACTAACAATGTAACAGAGACAACGTGGAAAGATCAAGTCAAGAGATGGCATTGAGGACCCAGGACTCTTCTTGAAATGTCCAAAAGGGGGTCAACACAAGGAAATCCTATGAAGATTTCTCTAGAGAGAAGCAATGGACCTGTGGCAGCCCTGATACTTCACAGATAGTCAATGGCAACATCTATGCAATTCTCAACACTGTACATAAGCAACTTTTTTTTTTTCTTTTAATGTTATTTAATCTCCACCATTTCCATGTGAGGTGAAACGCCTGGAATTGTCATCATTTCAGAGATGAGGATTGTGAGGCACAGAACAGTGACTTATGCAAGGTCACCTCGTTAGTACATGGAGGTACTAAGCTTTGAAACTAAGTTCCCAGGGCCCACTATAACAGTAACTGTCTCACTCTCCTGCTTGGTGCTGTATCCCTTTTCAAAGGAGTACCTCTCATTCTTGATCATGGGCATTCTGTTCACTTTTCTTGGCCTAAAGTAGTTAAGATGGGCTTACATGTCAGAAAGCTTAACCCTATCTAGAGACAGACCTTCCCAGAGTGCTGTCCAGAGCCATTTAAGTGGCCATGCAAGGATAAGCATTGTTGATTAGATAGTTTCAGGAACTGAAGAAGGGAGCAGCCCTCCGGTTCCTGATAGTGGATGGGGATCCTAGTATGTGGTTCTCACTTTCTAATCAACATAACACTTGATTTGTTTCTGGCTTCAGAATTCTGTTATACGTGGTTTTCCTCATTCTTGTTTTTGCTTGAGTATGTGACTTAACTCCTACTACCATGTTGTAAGAAGATACAATTAAATGAGATAGCATGTAAAAAATGGCTTAGTTCAGTGGACAACAACTAATGGAAAGCCTTCAGAACTTTCTTGTGGGGATTCAGATCTGATTTCTAGTCTAGGTGACAAACTAGAAAATTCAGAGTCAAGATATTGACCTTTGGTTTAAGTAGTAGTTTTATGTGATTCACTTTATTTGACTGTTTCTAAAATATGGCTGTGATTTCACAGACTCTTAACAAAAAAAAAAAAAAAAAAAACCGCCATCAAATCAGTTCTGACTCATAGAGACCCCTCCTTGGGTTTCTGAAGCAGTATATC
>NW_006922283.1:779364-796883 GCF_000298275.1 Orycteropus afer afer
TCAAGTCAGTTCTGACTCATAGAGACCCCTCCTTGGGTTTCTGAAGCAGTATATCCATGGAAGTAGATTGCCCAGTCTTCCTTCTGAGGAGTGGCTAGTGGGTTTGAACCACCAGCCTTCTGATTAGCAGTCAAGTGGCTTAGGCACTATGCCACGAGAGCTCCTTCACATATTCTTAGAAGGGCAAATATTTGAAAATAGGTGAGTACTTAAGGTACTACCTCTTTGGGATTTATGTTACAAGTACTGCAAGTGGGGGAGCTCTGGTGGCATAGTGCCTAAGGCACTTGACTGTTAATGAAAAGGCTGGCTGTTCAAACCCACCAGCCACTTCTCTGAAGGAAGGTTGGGAAATCTCCTTCAGTAATAATACTGCCTCGGAAACCCAAGTAGGGGTCGCTATGTGTTGGATCCTATTCCTCGGCAATGAGTTTGGTTTTTTGGTCTTTACTCCAAGTGGATATTTGGTGTATTCCATTTCTTTACATGGAAGAAAGGGGCAGAAGACAAGGCTAGGCCCCAAGCCCCTTAAAGCCAGGAAAGGAAGGGACCAGGAGTGGCCTTGGGGAAGACAGGAGCAGCAGGATATCCAGGATAAAAGGGGCAGGAGGCAAGGCAGGCCCCAAGCCCCCTAGAGCCAAGAAATGGAGGGACCAGGAGTAGCCAGGGACCACAGAGTGGCAGGTTTCAGGTAGGAATTAGGTAAGAGGAGGATGCAGAAGTTTCTAACAGCTAAGGGAAACAAACTTGTCTGTCAGTTTGTCACCCTTTGCGGCTTCTATGTTGCTGTGAGGCTTGAGGATGTGCCACTTGTGTTTCAGATGCCAGCAGAGGTGCACATGATGCACAGGTTTCAATGTAGCCTCCAGACTAAGACTGACTAGGAAGAAGAAAGACGCCATCCACTTCTCAAAACTTGGCCAGGGAAAACCTTATGAATAGCAGAGAAACATTGTCTGATACATTACTGGGCAATTTTATGAATAGCTTAGAAACATTGTCCGATACATTACTGGGCAATTTTATGAATAGCTTGCAAACATTGTCCAACACAGTGCAGGAAGATGAGCCTCTTGGGTCACAAGCCACTCAAAATAGGACTGGGAAAGAGCTGCCTCATCAGAGTATAACCAACCTTAATGATATGGATAAAGTAAGTCTTTCAGGACCTCCATGTGCTGATGTGCCACAATTCAAATTAAGGAGAAACAGTAGCAAACATCCATTAATAATCAAAATATGGAATGTACAAAATATGAATCTAGGAAAATTGGAATTTGCAAAAATGAAATGGAACACATAAATATTGATATCCTAGGCATTAGCGAGCTGAAATGGACTAGTTTTGGGCATTTTGAATCAGACAATCATATGATCTACTATGCTGAGAATGACAAATTGAAGAGGGATGGTGTGGCATTCATCGTCAGAAAAGATGTTTTAAGCTCTGTCCTGAAGTATAGTGCTGTCAGTGACAAGATATCCATATGACTAAAAGGAAGATCAGTTAATATGATTATTATTCAAATCTATGCACCAACCACCAAAGCAAAAGATGAGGAAATTGAAGATTTTTATCAACTTCAGCAGTCTGAAATTGACCAAACATGCAAGCAAGATGTGTTAATTATCACTGTTGATTGAAATGCAAAAGTCAGAAACAAAGAAAAATCACTGGTAGTTGGAAAATTTGGCCTTAGTGACAGAAATAATGTTGGAGATCGCATGATATAATTTTGTAATACCAATGACTTATTCATAGCAAATACCTTTTTCAACAACACAAATAGTGGCTATACACATGGACTTCACCAGACAGAGTACTCAGGAATCAGATTGACTACATCTGTGGCAAGAGGAGATGGAAAAGCTCGATATTATCAGCCAAAACCAGGCCAGGAGCTGATTGTGGAACAGTCCATCAACTTCTCATATTCAAATTCAACTTGAAGTTGAAGACAATTCAAACAAGTCCATGAGAGCCAAAATATCATCTTGAATATATCCCTTCTGAATTTAGAGACCATCTAAAGAATAGATTTCATGCATTGAACATCAATGACTGAAAACCAGAAGGATTGTAGGATACATCAAGAGCATCATCCATGAAGGAAGCAAAAGGTCATAAAAAATACAAGAAAGAAAGAAAAGACCAAAATAGATGTCAAAAGAGACTCTGAAACTTGCCCTTGAGTGAAAAGTAGCTAAAGGAAATGGAAGAAATGACAAAATAAAAGAGCTGAACAGATTTCAAAGAGCAGATTGAGCAGACAAAGCCAATTACCATAATGAAATGTGCAAAGAGTTAGAGTTAGAAAACCAAAAGGGGAGAACATGCTCAGCATTTCTCAAGCTAAAAGAACAGGAAAAATATTAAGGCTTGAGTGGCAATATTGAAAGATTCTATGGGCACAATAGTGAATGATGCAGGAAGCATCAAAAGAAGATGGAAGAAATACACATATCACTGTACCAAAAAGAACTGGTCAATCTTCATCTATTTCAGGAAGTGGTATATGTTCAAGAACCAATGGAATTGAGGGAAGAGGTCGAAGCTGTACTGAGGGAATTGCCAAAGAACAAGGCTCCAGGAATTGAGGGAATACCCATTGAGATGTTTCAACACACGGATGCTCCACTGGAGGCACTCACTCAGTTATGCCAAGAGATTTGGAAGACAGCTACCTGGTTAACTGACTGGAAGAGATCCATATTTGTACCCATTCCAAAGAAAGGTGATCCCACAAAATTTGGAAAGTATCAAACAATATCATTAATATCGCATGCATGTAAAATCTTACTGAAGATAATTCGAAAATGGTTGCAGCACTAATTGACAGAGAACTTCCAGAGGTGCAGGCTGGATTCAGAAGAGGAATGAGGGATATCATTGCTGATGCCAGATGGATCTTGGCTCAAAGTAAAGAATATCAGAAAGATGTTTACTTGTGTTTTATTGACTATGCAAAAGCATTTGATTGTGTGGATCAAAACAAATTGTGGATAACATTGAGAAGAATGGGAATTCCAGAACACTTAACTGTACTCATGAGGAGCCTGTACATAGACCAGGAGGCTGTCGTTCAAACAGAAAAAGGGAACACTGCATGGTTTAAAATCAAGAAGGGAGTGTATCAGGGTTGAATCCTTTTACCATGCTTAATTCAATCTGCATACTGAGCAAATAATATGAGAAGCTGGACTATATGAAGAAGAACATGGCATCGGGATTGGAGGAAGAATCATTAACAACCTGCGATACGCTGACGACACAACTTTGCTTGCTGAAAGTGAGGATGACTTGAAGTACTTACTGATGAAGATTGAAGAATACACTCGGCACTATGGATTTCATCTCAATATAAAGAAAACAAAAATCCTCACAATTGGACCTATAAGCAGCATTATGATAAATGGAGAAAAGATTGAAATTGTCAAAAATTTCACATTGCTTGGTTCTACAATTGATGCTAATGGAAGTAGCATTCAGGACGTCTGACAACATATTGTTGTTGTTGTTGTTTGCCATCGAGTCGGTCCCGACTCATAGCGACCCCTCCTTGGGTTTTCGAGGCAGTATCACTACGGAAGTAGGAATGCCCAACCTTCCTTTCGAGGAGTGGCTGGTAGGTTTGAACCGCCAGCCTTCTGGTTAGCAGTCAAGTGCCTTAGCCACTATGCTACCAGAGCTCCTCTGACAACATATAGCACTGGGCAAATCGATTGTAAAGGGCCTCCTCTTTCAAGTGCTGAAGAGCAAAAATGTCTCCTTTAGGATTAAGGTGTGCCTGACACTAGCCATGGTTATTTTCAATCACCTCATATGCATGTGAGAGCTGGACAATGAATAAGGAAGCCCAAAGAAGAGTTGATGCTTTTGAGCTGTGGTGTTGGCAAAGAATGCTGAAAGTACCATGAACTGCTAAAGAACTAACAGTTCTGTCCTGTAGGAAGTGTAGCCACAATGCTCCTTGGAGGCGAGAATGTCCAGACTTTGCCTCACATACTTTGGTCATGTTGTTAGAAGAGACTATTCCCTGGAGAAGGATGTCATGCTTCGTAAGGTGGAGGGTCGTTGAAAGAGGGGAAGGCCCTCAACTGGGTGGATTGACATGGTGGCAGCAGCGATGGGCTCAAATGTAGCAAGAATCATGGAGCTGGCTCAGGACCGGGCAGTGTTTTGTTCTGCTGTGCATAGGGTCGCTATGAGTCAGAGATGACTTGATGGGATCAAACAACAACAACAACAACAACAACAACAATGTGGAAGAAGATAAAAAAAAAAAAAAAAAGAAAATGATGCTCCAAAAGGGTATGAGTAGTCTTGAAAAAACTCAAGAAAGCCTTTTGAATATAGAAAGACCAGAGATGGTAACAGTTTATTAAAAATAAATTTGAAAACAACAATTTACCAAATAATTTTAAATCCATTATCTTATTCCATTCTGAACACAGTCCTGTAATATAGAATTAATGTCATCCACACTTTGTGGATGTAAATATCTAAGATTCAGAAAAAAGGAGTGACTGCTCGCAGATTGTAATTGAGAAGGTAGGACCTAAATTTTCTAGATATACCCTTTCTTCTTTCTTTCCATAAACACATACATGTACACACATAGACCTGATAAAGATGCCTGAAAGGTGAATACAATCCTATAAATCAGTATAAAGTCCCAATGGAATTTTGGTAAGACTGAAGTTAAGAGAGATTTATAACAAAGTTATATAGATGTAATCCTGGGATCTGGCTTTAATCATACACTCAGTAATTGAGCATCTACTTCCATATCATACAAACCAATAAAGCTAGTTAGCATTGAGCTGACTCTGACTCGTGGTGACCTCACATGTGTCAGAGTAGAACTGTAATCTATACGGTTTTCAATGTCTGATTTTCTGGAAGTAGATTTCCAGGCTTTTCTTTCAAGGTACCCCTGGCTGTACTTGAACCTCCAAACTTTTGATTAGCTGCTGAGACAATAAACTATTTGTACTAAGTGATGGTCACCTGGGTCTTAGAATATGGATACTTTCAAGCAAATGTAGTATATTAACTTTAATAAGAAGGAAGACCTTAGTAAAAAACAGAAATGAGTGGAAGTGAGGTGGAGGAATGGATAGACAATGAACCAGATAAGTAAAATAAATATGGAGAAAGAGAGCAAATGGAATGTTCTCTTAGTAACTTCAATAGAGGTCTTAGAGTCTTCCCAAGTAGCGGAGGATTGCAAACTCCAAGTCTGAGTGGGCCTGTCTTTACATTTGTGGGCCATCCTCAACCCCAGTCAATGTTGCTCTTTCAATAGCTTCTCAAAGCATAATTTGCCTGTAGCACTGTTCTCCTATAATTACAAAAACCCAGAGTACTATTAAAAAATGCATGCCATATGGTTCTGATTCATTCAGACTTAAATCCTCAGCCTGCTATTAGCTAGGAGAAAAGCAATATTCAAGAACTCATCTTAATAAGCTTTTTTTTAGCAAGAACTGTCTTAAAGAATAAGCTTTGCTTTCTCCGGGAAAAGTAAGAGTCTGAGCCCTGAGTGATATGGGTAAGATTTGGAACTCGACCACTGTGAACTGCAAAGGAAAGAGTGCATTGTGAGAAGCACGACTTCTTCCATCTTGACTGAGGATCAGTCTTTGTCAAACTGGAGTAAGTTAGGTCTCAAGGGAGCAAGGGGAAGTAGTAATTTAGGAGGAAAAGGGCTGTTACCTATGGCTGCTGTTTACCTTACAGTAAATATGGGGGAATGGTGGTTAATAAATAGTTTTATATTTTCACTTTAAGAAAATAGCCATAATGTATGAAATATATATGCTCAGTCTTCAAAACAAAACAATAGAAATTTTGATTTAAAAAAAAAAAAAAATTCCAGCTTCCCCTTTCATTGTTTGCAACCTTACACCATGTAGTTATTAATTGGACTTTTTTTTTTTGAGATGTTTTCATCTTCACTGGGAAACTATTTTCCCCCTTGGGCTCATTATGTTAAATGTTGCTTTTAATCCACAATTTAGGGGGAAAAAAATTCTGTTAGTTTAAAGTGTCAGATTGACTCACATAATGGAAAACTGGTTAACTGGAAATGGGGGAAGATATTTAACTAAAAACAAATATCCACATGAAGGAGTTAGTTCAAGTCTATTTCCAGGAGTTAACTTAGGATGCACCGGTACATCCTTACTTTCTCAGGGGAAGACCGTGGGTCTGGGCCCTGGAAAAGAAGAGACTGCCTTTCCAGAATCTACTGTCATGAGTTTGACTGTTCTGTCTTCTAATATGACTTCTTACTGGGGAGAACCTTGGCCGAACGACAAGGAACAAGGAGGTTCTTTTTGTGCTCTTAGCTTTCCTTGCTGTTCACAGTTGAATCCAAATCTACGTTTTTGTTGGTTTGTTTTTAGTGTGTTTGAGTTACTGTGTATCTTTTCTCCTAAGTGAGGAGAAAGCAATCTTTACTTACTTTCCATATGGAAAAAGCTTTCACATTTTTGAAGGGAATGTTAGACCTAAGCACTTACAAAGCCCAGAATATGGTTAGAACTTAATAATAATTGCTGAATAGTGTTGAAAGAATCCTTAGGGCGGTGTTAAAATGGTGAGATACAGTATAGTTAAAAACATGAACGTAAAAATTAGGTTTTCTGGTTTTGCCACTGATTGAGAAGCTCCGGTGATGCAGTAGTCAAATAAAGCACTTTGCTGCTAACTGCAAGGTTGGCAGTTTGAACCAAAGCAGCTTCTCTTCAGGAGAAAGACCTGGTGGTCTGCTTCTATAAAGATTATAGGCTAGGATACCCTATGGGGGAGTTCTACTGTGTTACTTTGGGTCGCTATGCGCTGGAATCCACTCAATGGTACACAATAACAAGGACAGTCTCTAGTTTAGGTCACAGGCCATTTGTGAAAGAAGCATAAGAATGGGTACTCCAAATTAGTATGTAAGAATAAATAAGATTATGTAAATGTAAATTCAGACAACAGGCATGTAATAAATCTCTGCCTTTATTTATTTTTTTCCCCCTTTGGAGAATGCTGGAGCATTGTATATACAGCTTAGGCTACTTGGTTGTTTAAAATCCTGGCAATTTAACTACTAATTTAAGTAAATCACTTAACATTTGTAAACCTTAATTTCTTTGTGGTAAAATAGAGATAATGATATATACTCAAAGGATTGTTGGAAAGGTTAAATAAAAGTTGTATGTGTGCATACATGTGTATATGCAATAATGAGCAAGGCTGTCAACATCAGCCCAGCTTCTGAAATTATGCAGAAAGCACCTTCTTAAAGCAAGCTGAGAACTTTTGGCTTTTAGGATGGCTTTAGTGATTGAATCTTTCAAAGAAGATGAAAAGGAGATAAAGACTTTACTTAGCCAATTACAATTTGAGAGGAAGAAAATCTTGGTAGCAACGGTAACTTCAACAGTACCATGTTTTGGCAGAGCAAGACCAATGCTAACTTGTTCCCCCATTGCCCTTGGTTGAAAACGTGCAGTGTAGTTTATGCCAGAGTAATTTGGCAACTGATGGCGTTATAAAATTTTACTGCACTATACCTAGGAGCTCCGGTATCATAGTGGCTAAGGCACTTGACTGCTAACCAGAAGGCTGGCGGTTCAAACCCACCAGCCACTCCTTGGAAGGAAGGTTGGGCAATCCTACTTCCGTAGTGATACTGCCTCGGAAACCCAAGGAGGGGTCGCTATGAGTCGTGGCCGATTCAAAGGCACATAACAACAACAACATACCAATGTCTTAAAATTTGACTCTACAATTTTGAAGTTAAAATTGCAATGACACTTAATTTGTGAAAATACTTCAGATTTGTTCTGTGTTTCAAAGTTTCATTCTATGATAGTGACATTCAATTTCTGCCTCAACTTCCAGATAAATACTGAATTAAATAATCATCCACTCAGCATTAGGTCAAAATGATGATTTGTGCAACTTAATAGATGTGGAGCACTTAGTCAATTGCCTGAAGATAATATTTACATTTATAAGTATTTTGTTGTTATTGGTTGTGAGGGTGAAGGGAAGTTTCTCTGGTGCCCTGGATATCACAACATATAGAAGGCTTTCCACTGACTTTTTGTGCATCTTGTGCAAGCTTCTCTCTCTCTCACTGGCACAATTTGCTTATAGCATAAGATGGGGGAGGGTTAGGCCTCTAACTGTTACCCCTCCCCATTCCATCAAGCACTCCTAGTACCTCATCAGTCACGGAGAAGACCATGCATATGTAGTATAGTGCCTAAGGCATTTGACTGCTAACCAGAAGGCTGGTGGTTCAAACCCACCAGCCACCCCTAGGAAGGAAGATTGGGCAATCTACTTCCTCAGTGATACTGCCTGGGAGACCCAAGGAGGGGTAACAACATGTTGGATCTGACTTGATGGCAGTGAGTTTTTTTTTTTTTTTTTTTTTAATAATAATTATTATTCAAAGAATAGCCATGCAGATTTCTTTTTGGATTAACTCTTTATTCCCCATCAAAACTCCTAAGAGGCAAAGTCCCAGGCAAGTAATAAAGCTAGAACCATTGGGCTAAGACAGAAAAGATGAGCAATTCCTGATGTTGCAGGAATATACATGCATATATATTTCCAAGAAAAAAAAAAGAAAAAGCCCAAATATGTGCAAGATAATAGTATGTCAGCCAAAATATAATTTTAAAAAAGAAAAACATCTTTTGGAGGAAGAACCTAGATAGAAATATATGTGAGATGATCGGGCACAGAGAATCAGATCTGAATACATTTCCTTCTTCTTCATCAAAGAAAAACGTTGTCATCAAGGGAAAAACTGTTTGTTTATCTATCTCAGAGTATGTCTCAAGTCTGCACTAAGTTTCTAATACACATTTTCTATTGACTACTCATTATAGCACTGCCAGACATGTACTAAAACATGCCTTTTATTGATGAGAGAACTGAAGTCCAGAGACATTAAAACCCTTGCTAAGGTAATTCAGCAGTGGACCCCAGTGATTAAGCATGCCTGAGTGTGGATTCTAGATTCACCTTTTATTCATTATGTAGTCCCTTGTTTCTAAAAATGTGGAAGATAATAGTACATGTTCCAGGGAGTTTAATAAATTATTATTTGTGAGTTTTGAAAAAATCTCCAAGCATAAATTGGTCAAGTTAGCCAATATGTTTTGAGTGGATGTGTATTGGCATGGCTTCTCAGGGCCTCTTGCATGTTATGAACTTCCGCCTCAGGAATGGCTTGGGATATAACTACTTTCCACCACTAGTTCATAAAAGCTTAATTGTGGGGCCTTAAATTCTGTGGTGCAATTTGAAGACTTTAAGAAATCTTGTGACAGCATCACCGTTAAAACCCATAAATTTCGCCTCCCCTATCTCCAGCTGCTGGTAGCTTTTGTTAGTTAAGCCGAAACAAAACAAAACAAACCTACTACTGTCAAGTCAATTCTGACTCATAGCAATGCTATAGCACAAAGTAGAATTGCACCATTGGGTTTCCAAGACTGTAAATTTTTATGGAAGCGGACTGTCACACCTATCTCCTGTGGTACACCTGACGTGTTCAAATTTTGACTTTATGGTTTGCAACCAAGTGCTTTAATCACTGCACCACCAGGGCTCTCTCCTATCAATTAGATGAAAGGAAATTACCATGTTGCATGCTCAGCATGACAAGTCTTTTCCCATATAGGAGATAATGCTCTTGAGGGTCCCTGGTTGTGGTAGGAACACAGGACATAGATGAAACAGTGGCTTACTGGCTACCTTATCCCTCCCTGCAGGGCTCTTGCTGGCAGAGCCAGAACTAGGACAAAAAGGGGCTGCAAATAGCAATCTGTCATGAGTCAGAGAAGAAAGGGACCTGATTAGAAGAAACAAGCAGTGGTTCTTGTGTGTATCTCCTACATCTATATTTCTGAGTAAGGTAGAATTGCAGCCAAGGGAATGAATAATTGTTGAACTTCCTACAAGTTTGTTTGAAATTGGGTGCAAGTTGAAAACAGCCAGTATCTTTTGTTCCAATATTGACTTAGTCTTGTTGTCACAAATCAGCTATTGATTCTTGAGGTCCCCATTAGTCTCAAGGAAGAGAGCTAATCCTTCTTTTATGTTTGTTTATATACCATATTTGGCTGGAGCTCAGGATGCACTTTTCACCTTGGTCTGCAAGTAAGAAGGCAAACAAATGACCTCAGTACTGGAAGCCACCCTGGCTGTCCACTCTCCACTGTTTGTTTAATTTGCTCTGACTTCTGCCTGCCAGCTAATCCCAGGTATTCGGACATGTTACTGAAAGAAAGAGACCCTGAGATCAAAGCACTGGTCATGATTTTACTAGGGGGCACCTTTGAAAGCATTTGTAGCCCTGTGCGTATGGCTGGCATGATGACCTTTGGAAAATACTTTGCTCTCCAAATTAGGGCTAACAGATTTATCACTCTTTGGGCCTTGACCCTCCAGGTCAGTCTGGGGTTATTTCTGTGTATTGTGTGCAAAGACATGGTAGTCCTATTACAGAAGCCAGAAGAACAAATATTTAGAACATGTTTTAGTGTTAAAAGAAACTTCAAAAGCAAATTTTTAATTTTAAGAATTCCCTATACAAATTAGTTAATGTCATTGTAGTGTGCTTGGGCTCCTGGTTCTTGAACCAATTTTTCTCTCAATCACTGGCATGGTAATAATTCAAGATGATGAATTCTTCTGTTTTCTGCTCTGTAGAACTTCATTTTCTGTCTTTTGGAAGCCTAAAGGGTGGTGATTTAAGTTTGGTTTGACATAGGTCTGTTCAATTCTGCAGAGTAGGGTACTGACAAGCAGCATAGTGCAGCAGATTAGAGCTCAGTTTGGAATCAGGTTGACTTAGGTTCGCATCTAGGCTTACCAAGTGTGGGATCTTGGATGAGCTACTTAACTTCTTTAAGCTTCAAATGTATAATTAACCAGTGAAGATAATATTGATACAGACCTCATGGTGTTATTGGAAGTTGACTAAAACATGTATATAAGACACTTAGCATTGTCCCTTGCACCAAGTAAACAGTCACTAAAGAGTAACTGATACTATTATTCAATCTCCAAAACTTTCATTTTTATTCTTTCCAGATGGCCTTAACCTTTACTTTACAAGAGAGATTTCAGGCCTATGATATTTCCACCTCAAAACATCTCTTGTATCCAAACATTAACTTAAAAAAGTGTCAAAAATTTGTAGTTGCTTCCTTCATGTGAGGCTCTGTTGAGCCCTTAGTGCTATAGCTCACTTACCCTCCACAACAATCATATATCACCTGCATTTAACTTATGAGAGAATTGAGGTTTATGAGAATTTAAAAGGAGTTTAAATAAATTTGCTCAAGATCACATCCCTAAAATGTGAAAAAAAGTAGTCTAGTTCCAAAGATTTTATATCTTAACCCATGTGCTATATTGCCTTTCATCAATGCCTTAGAATTTTAGCTCCATCAATGACCTTTTTTGCATAGTCATGTCTTTCTTTTCTACCAGTACTTTGACATCTGCCTAAAATACTACATGTTTATCTCGTAAATGAATGAATGAATAAAAAAAAAATCATTACTCACTTACCTTAGAATTCCTTATGGGCTAGGTTTTGTCTCACTGCCTGACAGACTCCCTTCTCAAATGTCACAATCTACTCTAGCTTGAAAGGCTCCAATAATTTCCAGCTCTTCATCCTCCTCTCAATCCCTTACCCCTCCTATTCAGTGCATATTGTTTTCGAAGTGATCTTTTAAAAATGAAAATCTGATGTATTCAGACTTCAAATTCTTTAAATATTCCTGTTCGTGTACAATAAAATTCAAAAATCTTTCACAAGACATGGTGGCTTGCAAACCTATTCTCATCTCTTGCCATCATCTATAACATCTACTCTTTTCTGGGGGAGTAGGGGTTATATTCACTCTTTCCCAAAGGTCTGGTGAAGTACTGTGTGCTAGGGAGTGTTGAAGACACTAAGGACAGTAGAAGGGACAAGTCAGGCATGTACCTCAATTCCATCAGGAGGAAAAAATAATAAACTAGGAAACAGAGAAACAAGACAATTTCAGACTATAATAAAACATATGAAGGAAAATCAGGATGATGTGATGGAGAATATCTGATGGAATTCTTATTTAGATTTGGAGATACTAAATGAAATCTTTCTGAAAAGGTAACATCTGAGCTGAGTGCTCAATGATAAAGAAGAGCTGGTTACATGAAGTGTGGAGTTGAGGATACCAGGAGGAGTAGACAGTAGGCACAAAGGCCCTGAGGCAAGGAGGTTGGCAGTTTTGAGGGCCAGAGAGAGGGTCAATGGGCTGAAATGCAGGGGATATATGAGGAGAAAGTCATGTGAGATCATATAGAAGAGGTAAGAAAGGGCCAAGTCATGTAAGATTATAAAGCTAAGGTTAAGATCTTGGAGGGTACAGTGTAGTAAATTACCTGGTATGGCTTTTCTAGCCATAAGCCTTTGTAAACTCCATGGTGGAATTTGCTGTGAGCAACTGAGGACCTCTTGATTGTTAAAGTTATCCACCTGGGGTATTTTTATTGCGAGTGGCACAAAGCAATATTCTGGGAAATTCTCTCTCTCTCAGGTGTTTAGAATTCTGGTATTATGGATGGTTAGTTTGGCCACTCTGCCAGGCTCAAAAGGAGCCCTCGTAGAGGCAGAAGGAGTCTCTGACTGCTGCCTGAGAAAGATGTGTTGCTGAGAGAAACACGCTCCTGAGACACATGCTGCTGAGAAAGAGACACTGAGAGACACTCACTGCTGAGAGAGAGACACTGAGACACATGCTCTGCTGGGAGAGAGACTGAGAGAGACTATTGGCTGAGAGATGGTGGGCTGAGAGAGACTGAGCATTTTCCTTGAACTTGAATTGTAGCCTGGTGCTTACCTAATAAACCCCATAATCTGTGAGTTTTGTGTGGCCATTGCAGCAAATTATTGAACCCAGCAGAGAGGTGGTGGGTGCTGCGGGAGGAATGGTTGGTGTCAGGGCTGGAGGGAGGCAGTATGTCTGGCCTCGCAGGGATAGGCCTTGGTCTACTGATGGTGAGTCTGTCTTCCTCTTGTGGGGTTAGAGGAGGTCAGAAGATGCAGCCTCCCTGCCCCTTTAGCAGAGGGTTTTTAGGCAGGGGAGTGACTTGGTGGGATTTAAATAAAATAAAACAATAATAATAATGAAAAAAATAAAAAAAATTCCCACTTTATCTGTTGAGTATATCAGTCGAGAAAAACACAACAGCTGTCATTGACTGCCCCAGTCACGGTCACTCCATGTGGGTCAGAGTGGAATTGTGCTCCATAGGTTATTCAATAGCTGCTTTTTCAGAAGTTGACCAGTAGACCTTTCTTTCCAGGGACCACTGGGTGGACTTGTACCTTCAGTCTTTTGGTTAGCAGTCAAGCATGTTTATCATTTGTAAAATCTAGGGACTCTGCTGAGTATATAAAAGTCTGTAAATGAACAAGATGTTAAAAAAAGAAACTCTCTGGTAGTTGTTGCAGTAGTCTGAGTGGGAGATGGCAGCTAGGATTACAGTAGTGGGAGTAAAGATGGAGAATATTAGATGTGTTTTAGAGATGAGGTCATATGGATGCACTGGTAAATCTGAAATAGGGGGTAAGAGAAAGAGAACAATAAAGAGAGAGTCCAAATTTTCTGTTTGAGTAATTGGTGGATGATTTTACTGATTACAGAGAAGAGTAGGCTTAGATCACTTTTGGAAAAGGGTATGGAAATTAAGCATTTTGTTTATTTTCTTTTCCTAGGAGGAGGCCTTGTTAGGTGGGTACTTGGAGGACATATGAGGTTACAGCTCAGTTAAGAGTCATTAGCATGAAAATGACATATAGAGCATATCAAAAAAACAAAAACTCATTGCCATCAAGCCAATTCAAGCCATAGCGACCCTTCCTTGGGTTTCCGAGGCGGTATCTCTATGAAAGTACATTGCCCATTCTTCCTTCTGAGGAGTAGCACTACACCACCAGAGCTCCCATATAGACCATACATGTTATCATTTAGCAGAGGATATAGATAGAGGAGAGAAGAAACCCAGGAAAGGGTGTCATTATTTAGAAGCCAGCAGAAAAAGAGATAACAAAAATTAGTGGACAGTGAGGTAAAAGTAAAATGAGGAATGAAGTGTTACTGGAAATTATTAATTTATACTTTATTTACTTACACATAAGATTATATATATGTTGTTGTTCTTGTTGTTGTTATGTGCCATCGAGTTGAAGCTGACTCTTAGCAACCCCCGCTTGGGTTTCTGAGGCGGTATCACTACAGTAGATCACCCAACCTTCCTTCTGAGGAGTGGCTGGTGGGTTTGAACCACCAGCCTTCTGGTTAGCAGTCAAATGCCTTAGACACGTTACCAGAGATCCCATTATATATATAATATATAATGTAATATGTATATTTATGTGTGTGTGTATATACATAATACTTATAGATTCCTCAAGGTTTTCTTAGCCTATTACGCTGGTGAAATCCTCTATATTTTTATTCACCTTGCTTCCAAGAGGCCTTCCTCAACTTCTCTGCCTGGAAAACACTTACTCTTTATGGTGGTTAAGTTTGTGTGTCAACTTGGCTAGGCCTGGTTAAGTGGCTGGGCAGCTGGATGTACTATTCCCCATGATGAGACTGGTAATCAGCGCCATGGTGGAATCTACTGTGAACAGCTGAATAGCTGCCTTTAGGTATGTGGTCTGCATCCCATATAAAAGAAACAGCTTTGAGAATGGTCTCTAGCTTATGGCACACTTGAACCCTGCATGTAGCCGTGTCATTGTTCAGCAGCCTGCCATTCTCTGCCAACCTTGGGACTTACAATGGACTTGAATTAATGGTCTGCCATGTGGTTTGGTAATATCAGGACTGTGCCATTTTATCTGTTGACCTTGGGCTTGTTAGCCTCAGCAGCCAGTAGCTGCCTTAGTGAAGAGATGGCTCTAGGTTCAGTGGGCTGGGAGCAGGAGGCAGAGCTGAAGCCCAAGGTCTAAGGGCTTTCACCCAGCCCCTAGAGCCTGGCACTTCGAACTCAGACTTCTAGTCTCCCAAACTGTAAAAGAATAAATTCCTATTTATTCAAGCCATTTCATTTGTTATATCTTCTGTCAGAGCAGCACTAGGTAACCAGAATATTCTTCCTTCAATACTTAGTTCAATTTCTCTGCAGAGTCTAGTCTGATTGTTTACTTCTTGCAAACTATATATAGGGTTTCTCAGCTAGGTATTCCGTGTTTCTAGTTTTAGTTTAGCCCTGATTACTGGACACTTAGTGTAGTACAATCTGTTTTATCTACTAAAGTGACCTCCATGAGGGTAGTTATTGTGTTGTATTTGTACATCCATAGCATCTAGTACAATGACTGTGCAAAAAGGAGTATTTAACTAATGTTTGATTGAGTGAACAGATAAATACTAGCTTCCCTTTTGAGCACCAATATTTTATTTCAAACTATCTGATTTCAACTAGAGAGTTCCATCTTGAAGCTCAAGTTTGAGTTCCATCTGGACCTTAAGCTTTGCAATTCTCAAATTGAACTTACTCACTTTCATAAAGTTCTCCTTATGTTTCTATTTATCATGCCAATATTCTCAAAATCTTCAGGCTCCGAAGCTAGAAATAACTTTTAACTTTCATCTTGATAGCCAGTCAGCCTCTACTCCAATTTTTCTTCCACATCTCTTGAATCTGTGCCTTTTATTTTTTCCCCCTTAGTTAGCAACTTGCCCAAGGTCACTGTTCTACATAGATATAGAGCCAGAGTTGAAATGCATTATATCTGACTCATTAAGTTGCATTACCTTTCTGGCTCATACTTAGATAACTGGGATTCTTTGCTAGTACGGGAAGCAATTCCAGAGAATTTAACTTGCCATTTTCTGGAACACATCGGGAAGACAAATACTCTATAGGCTTTTGTTTTGTCTTATGTCTGAGACATAAACTAGCTATTTTTATGAGGCATTGACAGAGAAATAGGTGGATAGACTCTCTTATTTCCCCCAATAGGATGTAATCTGAGTGCTAGATAAAGATATAAAGATTTATACACATCATAAAGTATTTGTATAGATAATATTTCTGTTAGAAATCATTAACTGTATTAACTTGGAAGACTTCTTACTTTACTTTCTAAAGTTATATCTATTAAGTTTTGGTGTCCTTTTTTAAGATTAATGTGCTTCCTAGGACTTCATCCTATCCATGGAGTCCACCTTTATAATTCTGAATTTTCATTCATTGCTGTCTTAACCTCAGGAAATGTTCAGTAAATGTTTGGTGAAAGAATGAGTTGAATATACATTATAGCCTAGTCGGTGAATATCTAATATGGACACAGAGGAACACCAATTAGCTGATTAATTTATACTCTTCAGTCTCTTATTCATTGTCCGGCTTTCACATGCATATGAGGGAGTTGAAAACACCATGGCTTGTGTTAGGTGCACCTTTGTCTTCAAAGAGATATCTTTGCTGATTAGCACTTGAAAGAGGTCTTTTGCAGCAGATTTGCCCAATGTAATACGTTGTCTGATTTCATGACTGCTGCTTCCACTGGTGTTGATAGTGGAACCAAGTAATATGAAATCTTTGACAACTTAATTCTTTTCTCTATTTATCATGATGCTGATTAGTGGTCCAGTTAGGAGGATTTTTGTTCCCTAATGTTGAGGTGTAATCCATACTGCAGATTGTAGTCTTTAATCTTCATCAGTAGGTACTTCATATCATCTTCACTTTCAGCAAACAAAGTTGTGTCATATGTATATCACCAGTTGTTCATGAGTCTTCTTCCAATCCTGATGCCACATTCTTCTTCATATAATCCTCAAAAACTCCTTGCCGTTGTGTGAGATCCAACTCATAGCGACCCTTCCTTGGGTTTCTGAGGCAGTTATCACTATGGAAGTAGATTGCCCAGTCTTCCTTCTGAGGAGTGGCTGGTGGGTTTGAACCATCAACCTTCTGGTTAGTAGTCAAATGCCTTAGGCACTATGTCACCAGACCTCCCTCATATTTGCTCAGCATACATAGTGAATAAGTATGGTGAAAGGATATAACCCTGACCCACTTGCTTCTGATTTTAAAACATGCAGTTTCCCCTAGTTCTGTTCAAATAACAGCTTCCTGGTCTATGTACAGGTTCTTCATGAACAATTTAGAGTTATGAAATTTCCATTCTTCTCAGTGTTGTCCATAATTTGTTATAATCCACATAAGTGAATGTTTGTGCATAGTCAATATAACACAAGTAAACATCTTTCTGGTATTTTTTGCTTTCAGCCAAGATGCATCTGACATCAGCAATGATAACCCTCATTCCACCTCCTTTTCTGAATCCAGCTTACAGTTGTGGAAGTTCTTTGTCAATATATTGCTGAAACTGTTTTTGAATAATCTTCAGCAAGACTTTACTTGTGTATGATATTAATGATGTTGTTGTTGTTGTTGTTAAGTGCCGTTGAGTCATTTC
>NW_006922283.1:800473-807933 GCF_000298275.1 Orycteropus afer afer
CCCGGAGACCCGGTCCCTCTCGGGAGGGTAACAAGGGAAAGTGTTCAGTGCAGATCAGTGAGTAAGCACAAGCCCGCCTTGTTTCAGTACCTATGCTTAATGATATTAATGATATTGTATGATAATTTCCACATTCTGTGGGATCACCTTTCTTTGGAATGGGTACAAATATGGGTTTCTTCCAGTCACTTGGCCAGGTAGCTGTCTTCTAAATTTCTTGGCATAAACAAGTGAATGCCTCCAGAGCAGCATCCATTTGTTGATACATCTCAATGGGTATTCTGTCAATTCCTAGAGCTTTGTTTTTTGCCAATTCCTTCAGTGCAGCTTCAGCTTCTTCCTTCAATATCGTTGATTCTCCATCATATATCACCTCCTGAAATAGACTGTTCAATAAAGATATATTCATAGTAGTGCCAAAGAAGCCTGAAAACAGACTATTCTAGACTAGCTCTAATAAAGTTTGAGAAAGACTTTAAAAAGATAAATCTGATTTGTGAAGTCTTATAATTGTCTAGGAGCTCTGGTGTCATAGTGCCTAAGATATTTGACTGCTAACCAGAAGGTTAGCAGTTCAAACCGACCAGCCACTTCTTGGTGGAAGGAAGGTTGGGCAATCTACTTCTGTAGTGACACCACCTCAGAAACCCAAAGAGAGGTAACTATGAGTCATATCTGACTCTTTTTTTTTTTTTTTTGGTTTATAATTGTCTGACCAAACAAAGTTTAACACTGTTTAAAGGAAGATACCAAAGTCTAGACTCGTGACAACATAACACACAATGCTGAGAATCAAAGGCAAAAAATACTAGACATGTAATGAAACAGAAAAAAAAAGTAACCTATAGAAAGCAGAAAAAACACTAGTCAATAGACAAGAGATAAAGAAAAAGAGATATGAGGTGATTAGCAAAAGAGAACTTTAAAACTATTAAAAATATACTTAAAACTTTAAAGAAAAACATGACCACAATAGCAAAAGAAATAGAAGGTGTTAAAAAAATTGAATTACAGAGACTGAAATATGAAATATATAAAATAAAATTTAAGTTCATCAAATTAATTGGAAGTTAGACATATAAAAGGGAAGAAAAAGAAAGAAAAGAAAAATTAACTGAACCATTAATATATCTCCAATGACTTGTACAAAAATATGAAACAGTCCAATTCATGTATAATTGGAATGACACAAGGAAAAGAGGGAGTCAAAAATATATTTGAAGAAAACCAAATTTTAAAAAAATCTGAGGAAAGTTAAAAGTCATATATCCAATAAACTCAACAAATCCCGAACATAATAAACACAAAAAAACATACAAAGACATATCATAATTAATTTGTGAAAATCATTTTCTAAATGGAAAATATTAATTAAGCTAAGAGAGGGAGACATATTAATATAAGAGAAGTGAAATAAGAAAATTTGAAGACTTCTTGTCATAAATAATTAAGTGAAAAAATGAAGCAACACCATTAGAATATTAAAAAAAAAAAACTGACAGCAAAAACATCTTTTAAAAATAAAATTACCTCAAAGGCAGAGTTTGTTAGATTTGATAAAGAGAAAATAAATACAACTTTAAATGTATAAACACAGATTAAAAGTAAAAAAAGAAATAATGGAATATTACCAGACTTAATGGAGAATTTTTCATCATGATAAAAGAGGCAATTCATCAATAAATCAGAACTATCTTACACGTATATGTAGTAGTAATCAAACTAAAAGGCTAACTGGCTAAAAATTATATTACAGTTAGAGATTTAAACATTCTTCTCTGAGAAATGGGTTGTAGAAGTAGACAGAAAAGAGCAAGACTTGAATGACACTATCAGCAAACTTAAGCTAGCTGGCATTTCTAAATAGTATATCAAATGACATCTGAATACAGATGCCCATGGACCATTCACAAGATAGGTCATGTTCTGGACCATAAACTAATTAAAAAATTTAAAAGGATATAAATCATACAAAATATGCTCTCTGGCCATGACAAAATTAAATTAAAAAGCAACAACAAAAATCTTAAATATTTGGATATAAAACTTAACTTTTAAATTACCCATTAATCAAACATGAATTACAAAGTAAATTTAAAAATATTTTGAACTAAATGGAAATGAAAATTTAACATATTAAAATTTATGTGATACAGATAAACTGCTGTTTAGAGAGAAATTTCTAGCTCTAAATGAAGTGGGGGGGGCAGCAGATCTAAAATCAATGACCTAAGATGAAACAAGATTGTGGTGTAAGGAATTGAGTATTACTATTCTTCTATAACTAATTCCACCAGCCACGCCTTGGATGGAAGAGAGGACAATCTACTTCTATAGTGATCCTGCCTCAGAAACCCAAGGAGGGGTCACTATGAGTCTGGTCCTACTCCATGGTACATAACAACATAGCTAATCCAGAAGAAAATAAGCAAAAAAAGGAGAAATCAATTACCTCTATAACCTGGGAACTCTGGATAATAGGTAAAGAAATAGAGGATTAAATGGAACACTGAATTGAGAAAAATTAGCATATAGAACTGAGGTTCACCCCATGTCCTCACTCCACTCTACTCCCCAGCTCAGAGAGGCCATCTTGGGGTAGCTGTAGCTAGTGTTTTCAGACAAGGAGCCCACAATTGGAGCAGCACAGACCATAATGTGTTTCAGACCTGGGACAGAATGGTGACTTGAGTTCAAAAAAAGCACAATGTAGTAAGTAGGCACAGTGTAGGCTCCAATGTAAGAGTACTCAGGTCTGGGACAAGGGACTGAATAAGCACCTGAGGGCCAGTGGCATCACTAGAATTGGTGTCAGCCCTTGTGGTAACTCATGGTATCCACACTCCATGAGCAGGGCCAGCCGATGAAAACTTCCTACCCCTGTGGGTGGAGTAGCCCCGCCCCTCCTGTCCCTGCTTCCCCTGCCCCAAGCTCCTTGCATCTCCTCCCTTTCCCACTGCCCAAGGCAGAGATCTTCCTTTCTGTCCAATGATGGACTCCATTCCCTGCCTGCTCACACCCTGACAGAAAGGAGGGGGGGGGGATGGTGATGAGTTACCACACTGGGTTATGGGTGACACCAACCCTAGTGGTGACTGGCTTGGTAGACCCAGCCCTGTGACACCAGCCCATCCTGGAGTCATTTTGGTGTCACTCCCTCTGACAGTGTCAGAGAGTGTGGTTCACACCACTCCTCTTTCTCCTCCCCAGTAATGCCACCTACCCTGAGTACATGGACCTGGAGCAGAATGGCTCAGTGATCATAGTGCAAGCCTGAGTTCATGTGCAAAGAGACATAGACAGAAAGGCTAGGTGAGCATAGTGCAAACTGAAACAACGAGAAGTCAAACCCTGAGAGAGAGCAGCTCAGCAAGCGTAGTGTGAGTCTGAGTTCATGAGCACTCAGGCCTGGGACAGAGAGACTGGGTGAGCACACTGCAGGCCAAAACATCTGAACAGTCAGACCTGGGGCTGAACAGGTTTACAAGCATAGCATAGGCCTGAATCTATGGGCTCTTAGATGGGGACAGAGAGCTTTGGTGAAGCAGTGAAAGCCAAACCAACTGTGCAATCAGCTCCAGGACAGAATGGCTAGGTGAGCACAATGCAGGCCAGGATTTCCATGGGTCCTGAGAAGAAGCCACAATGTGAGCACAGAGCAAGATGCAATTCATGAACACTGAGGAAGTGTGGTCAAAATAGCCGATATTTTTCAGGGTCAAACTCTGAGACTGGTGGACTACAGTGACATTCCTGGGAAAGGAATCTGGGGTGTGTCTATGAAATGTGCAGCTCTTAGGTGAGGTGTCTAATGTCAAGTTGCAGAGCTGAAACATACAAAGGGGGTGATTTGTGATAAGCAATAAGAGACAACCAATATTTCCAAACTGCAAGTTGGCATTGAAGGAGCACAGCTAGGGTGGTATGGTACCCGATTAATACAGATAGCACCTCCAATATCTTGTGAAGAGGTGACCATAGCAGATGCTACAAGACTTTGATGCTGAAGTGACCCCCATTCAGGCAACCCAGAGATGAAATGGTGCAGTCAGCACCCCTGAACAGAGAAACCAATAGGAAAGTTCCAAAAGCAGGTACACCTAGATGGAGAGTATGGAGTTGAAGCAGGAACTACAACTTTAAATAAATTAAAATGTTAATAACAATAAAGAGCAAACCCTAGAGAAGAGGAAGAATCTAATCTCCAGGGTTACCTCAGTAAGATACAACAAAAAATCACAAGGACTATAAAGAGAAAGAGAAGAATGGCCCTCAAAGAGACCAAAGTAAGGGGACAGAAACTATTTCTGAAGAAAATATGGCAGAATCACAATACAATTTATCTGAAGCAACAGTATTAAAAATGTTCAAAGAGTTAAAGGAAAGCATTGACAAACAACTTAAGGAAATCAGGAAAATAATCCAAGAACATAACAACAATTTCAATAAAGAGATAGAAATCTCTTTCCCTCTCTCTCTCTTTCTATGTTGTTGTTGTTGTTGTTTGCCATTGAGTCATATTATAATCATACTCTCAAAAACAGAGGACAAGAAAATCCTGAGAGTAGAATAAGAGAAGTAAACTAACACATACTTTCAATAAGATTAAGTACTGTTTTTCCACAGAACTCATGTAAGTACAAAGGCAGCAGGATGATATACTGAAAGTGCTGAAAGAAAATAGTTATCCAAAAAAACTATATCTAGCAAAACTATCATTAAAAAATGAGAATGAAGTGAATGTTTCATATAAACAAAAGCTCAGGGATTTTGTAACCACCAGACCATCCCTACAAGAACTGCTAAAGTATTCCTTCCAGATAAGAACACTTAATAGTAATTTAATGTTAAACATACAGCAGGGATTTTTTTTTCCCATTGAAGGAAATGTCTTAAGTATAAAATCCAGAGCTAAGGTATTGTTAGTTGGGAAAAACAACTGACAAATATCATTCATCAATCAATGAACAAACATAAAAATAGACATTTCAAATCAATGACCTAAGTAAGCATCTACTTTAAGAAGTTACAAAATAAAAGCAAATTAAGCTCTGGTAGCATAGTGCCTACAGCACTTGACTGCTTACCAGAAGGCTGGTGGTTCAAACCCACCAGCCACTCCTTGGAAGAAAGGTTAGACAATCTACTTCTGTAGTGATACTGCCTGGGAAACCCATGGAGGGGTGGCTATGAGTCAGGTTCAACTTGATGGCAGTGAGTTTAGTAGAGTTACAGATATTAAAAGGATAATTGCAGTCACAACTATTTAGATGAATTGTAAAAATTCTTTGAAAGACAAAAATTATGAAAATGTTTAAAAGAAGAAACAGATAAAAACCCTATAAGCACAAAATATGTTAAATTAATAATTAAAAACCTTTACACTGCCCCCGCAACACACACCAAAAAAAAAAAAAAAAAAAAAAGACCACTCCAGTCTCAGATGAGTTCACAGTTGGATTATAAAACCATTGTATCAGAAATAGTACCAATTTTACACATATTCTTTGATAAAATAGAAGAGTAGTGGATACATCCTACTGCATTTTCAGAACAAGAATATCCTGGTATCAAAACAAGACAACTAGGCAAAGTAAATAAAAATGAAGAATGATATGCCTCATAAATATATATGGAAAATCTTTAATAAAATATTGACAAACAAAATATAGAAATACATAAAACTGACATAACATGATCAAGAGAGATTGCATTAGAAGTCCCAATTTGGATTAACATTTTAAAAAAATCAGTTTAATATATAACATTAGCTAAATAAAGAAGGAAACACATATAATCATCTCTATACATGAAATATAAGCATTTAGTAAAACTCAACACTCATCTATGATAACAGCTCTGTAAACAAGCCATAGAAAATAATTCCTTAATCTTATAAAGATTATACAAAGATCATATATTAAGGAAAACACACACACACACACACAACCTAAAGTCAATATCATATTTAATGGTGATACAATGACCACTTACCTCTTAATGCTGGAAACAAGTCAAGGAAGCCGTTCCAATCTCCTCTACTAAAAATTTTACTAGAAGCCCTAGCTAGAGTTATTAAAAAAGAAGAAAGAAATTAAGGCAAATATAAAGGAAAGAAAATAGAAAATTATTTTTTTCCATAGACAATATGGGCATGTAGTTAGAGGATTTTAAAGAATCTACCAAATACAAACAAAAATCAATGAACAATTACTTTTCTATATGCTGGCTACTAAAAATTGAAAAATGAAACTTAAAAAATTGAAAAATGAAGCTTTAAAAATTACCATTTGTAATGTTGTTGTTTTTGCTATTATGTGCCGTTGAGTCATATCTGACACATAGCGACCCCTCCTTGGGTTTCCGAGGCGGTATCACTAGGGAAATATACTGCCCAAACTTCCTTCTGAGGAGTGGTTGGTGGGTTTTGAGCCACCAGCTTTCTGGTTAGCAATCAAGTGCCTTAGGCACTATAGTACCATTTGCAATAGCATTGAAAAATACTTAGGGATAAATTTAACAAAATATGGTCAAGATCTGTACAAAGAAAACTATAAATTATTGCTGAGAGAAATTAAAGATTACTTAAATAAATAGTGAGATAAGTCACTTTCCAGAATTAGATAACTCAATTTTCTTAAGATGTCAGTTTTCTCCAAGTACATCTATATATTAAATGCAATATTTGTGAAATTCCAGGATATTTTTTATTTACTGAAGATATGGAAAAAACGATTATAAAATTCATATGAACATGCAAAGGATCTGTCATGTATTGAATAGTGTCTTCCCAAAACATGTGTCAACTTGATTGGTCCATGATTCTCATTGGCAGTTAGGCAATGATATAATTTGGCAGTTATTTAATAACATAATCATCTCCTATGATGTGATCTGATGTGATCAGCCAATGTGTTGTAAAAGAATTAGGGTAGGATGCAACAAACTTACTCAGTCACTGCTCTGATCTGATGTAAGGGAATTAGGTTGGAATGCAACACCCTTAATCAGGTCAAAGCCCTGATCCAATGTGAGGGAAGTTTCCAAGAGTTAGAAAGAGAGAGAAGCGAGGAAAGAAGAAGGAACTATGGTCACCAAGGGAGACGATCCTGGAGTGAAATGTGCCCTTTGGACCCACAGTCCCTTCTCTGAGAAACTCCTAGACACAGGAAAAGATTGATGATAATGAACTTCCCACAGGGCCAACAGAGAGAGAAAGCCTTCCCCTGGCGCTGGAACCCTGAATTGAGACTTCTAGCCTCCTAAACCATGGGAGAATAGATTTTTGTTAAAGCCATCAACTTGTGGTATTTCTATTATGGCTGCCTGCATATCCTCCTTGGTGAAGTGTCTATTCATGTCTTCTGCCCAATTTTTAATTGGAATGTTGTCTTTTTGTTACTGAGGTGTTGGAGTTTTCAATAAATTCTAGAGATATGTCCCTTGTCAGATATGTCATT
>NW_006922283.1:809379-828489 GCF_000298275.1 Orycteropus afer afer
TGATTTATAATTTTCTCCCCAAGTTTAGAACAGTCCATTCTATCTTGCAACTCTCTTGACTTCCTCATCGTTTAGAAATTCTGTAACTACAAAATATTTTCCCTCTTTTTGGTTTGTAGTTGTCCTTATTTGTCAATGAATGTCTCTGGTTCCCTGTTTATAATCTTGTAATCTTATTTTACTTTGGATGTGTCCACAGCTGTGGTTTCTGGGTTATGTCATCTTGTGTACTAATGGTTGGTTGTCGCTTGCTATTTTTGGTTCTCAGTTCAAAGGACTCCCTTTAGTATCTTGTGTAAGATTGGTCTGGTTTAAACAAATTCCCTTATTTTCTACTTAACTGAAAATCTCCTAACTTCACTATTACATGTGAGGGACAACACTTGAGTGTTAACCAGGAGGCTGGAGGTTACCCACTGACCACTCCTTGGAAAGTAGGTTGGGCAATCTACTTCCATAGTGATACTGCCTCAGAAACCCAAGGAGATGTCACTATGCATCAAGTCTGACTTAATGGCACAATATATAATTCTTGGTTGAAAGTTTTTCTCTCTCAGGGTTTTATATATACCATCCCATTGCCTTCTTGCTTGCATGGTTTCTGCTAAGAAATAAGAACTTATTCTTACTGGTTGTCCTTTTACAGTAACTTTTTGTTTTTCCCATGTTGCTTTCAGGATTCTTTGTCTTTGATTTTGATCAGTTTGATGATGATATGTCTTGGTAATTTTTTGGGGGGTTCTATTCTGTTTGGGGTTCACTGGATTTCCTGAATGTATATATTCTCATATTTCATCATATCAGGGAAGTTCTCTTCCAACAAATCTTGGACAAAATTTTCTCAGTGGTTTAATTTTTTTTAATTTTTCTCTTCATGTCCTGGAATTCCAAAGACATATAGGTTATTCCTTTTGATGGTACCCCACATGAACCTTAGACTTTCTTCATTTTGTTTTCATCTTCTTTCTGATTGATCCCTTTCCAAAGAAATATTCAGGTATTTGTCTTCAATCTCATTAATTCCATCTTCCATTGCATCAATTCTAGTCCTATGCCCTTTCAATGTGTTATCTATTTCTAACAATTTAGTATTAATCTTCTGGATTTCTATCTGTAGATTTTGAATCATTTCTAATTTTTAATTTATTTTGTCATTCTGTTCTTGTGTTTTCTTCCAAAATTCTTGTATGGTTCTGTTTGTGTTTTCCTTGATCTTTCTCTCAATCCTTTGAAGATGTCTTAATATAATTATTTTGAATTCCTTATCAGGGAGTTCCAATGCTGCTTCTTCCTCAGGGATGCATTCTGGGTCTGTATCCTGCTCCGTTGTTTCTACCACTTTATTTTGCTTCTTTGTGTGGACTGTGATGGTCTGTTGTCTCCAACACATTGTGATGTTGTTGTATTTATATCTCTGTTAACTGTTAGTGAAGAGTACCTAAGGGCGAGTCAGGCTTTTCTTGGTGTATGTTTATCATTGGCCCATTGGTGGAGAAGAAAGTGGTGGCCCTCACTCAGTAAGTGTAGCTGCAGAAGGTGTGGGTATGGCTGTGTCATAAGGGGACTGTCGCTGTCTCTCACTCAAGTTATACAAAGATAACAATTTAATAACTATCAAAAAAGTGAAAGCAAATGGATAGAAAACACACTGTAATCACACAGGAAAAGTTACCAAAAAAAGGAAAAAAGTAAAAACAAAACTACAGAAAAACACTGCAATGTCTGGGGAGAAAGCAATAAGAGAAAAAAAGGTAGAGAAGGAGAATAAAGATGAAAAAATGGGAAAAACATGAAAAGAAAACCAAGTAATGGGGTTAATCATGAGAAAAAAAAAAATTGGACCCAGGAACAGGAAAAAGAAAAAAAAGCTGAAAACTTTTACTTAGGAAGGGAATAAATAAAATAATAATGATAATAATAATAATAATAATAATAAGGACAAAAGTAATAATAACAGTAGTAGTTTTAAAACAGACAAAAACAAATACACTAAAAAAAAAGAAAAAAGAAAAGAAAATTGGGGCAAGGGGATAGGGCACCAAGGCTCTGTCCAAGCACACTGACTGCGGTGGAATTCCTACCAGCCTAGAAGGTAGGTGAGAATGAGGGATGGCCACACCTCCATTCACCAAGAAGGTGTGCGATATAAGAGTAACAAGGGAAATGTCACACCTTTCCAGTCATTAGAGTCTGGAATGTCCTTGGGGTTCCTGGCAAGTGGAGCCTGTTCTTAAATCCCTGGAATCTAGGAGAATGCTGTTGGGTTAAATATCCAAAATGGTTGAACTGCTTGTAAACGTTCAAAATGGCTGCACTCTCTGGATAAGCAAAAGTCCACAGCTCCGCCAGCTTTCCTGTTCGCTGATTCCCCTTTTCTTTATCAGTCACCAGAGCAGTCCTCCATGCAGTCCCTGGCTAACAGTGCTGATTTTTAGGTTAATTCTTAGGTCCTAACACCACTTGGCAATATCCAAGCTATCTGTGCCATCAGGATCGCTGCCAGACCGCAACTCTGTATGTCTTCTTTTTTGGTATTTTCATGCAAATTCTTCTGCTAGTTGGAGTTTAGTTCACTTCTATATCCTTCTCTTCAAAGTTCAGGGGTCCAGGATTATCTTCTGCATATGTGTTAATTGGTTCCCCTTTACTTTGTTGAAGAAGGTCTGTGCAGTCTTTCTGCTTATTCCACCATCATACCAGAACTTCCCTATAATATACTTTTGAGATGTATATTTTTCATGTTAAATCTCACTCAAAATACTTCAGTGTTTTCATATTACTTTTAGGAAAGATAAATTTTAATATGATTTTCAATATTTTACAGGGTCTAGCCCCTTTTTTGGGAGCTCTGGTAGCATAGTGCCTAAGGCCCTTGACTGCTAACCAGAAGGCTGGGGTTCAAACCCACCAGCCACTCCTCGGAAGGAAGATGGGGCAATCTACTTCCGTAGTGATACTGCCTCGGAAACCCAAGGAGGGGTTGCTATGAGTCAGGTTCAACTTGACGGCACATAATAACAACAACAGTCCCTTTTTACCTCTCCAGCATCATCTTGCACCACATTGTCCCTTGCTCTCTCAGAAAGGAGCACACATACTTGAGCAGAATATTGTTCTTGTTGTGTACTGAAGTCTTTTTTGACTCATAATAACCCTGTGTGACACAGTACAACTGTTACATAGGATTTCCTAGGCTATAACTTTACACAAGGAAATCATTTTCTCCACCACAGTGCTGCTTTTGGGTTTGAACTGCTGACCTCTTGATTAGCAGTTGAGAGGTTAACCATTGTTCTATTCAGCCTCCTTAGAGTAATACTAACATTCATTAAATATTTATGCATGTAACTAATAAAGACACTACATGTTCTACCATTTCTACACACAGATATATTTAACCCCCTATTCCTTATTGAAATTTGACAATAAGTTGACATTCTATATGATGTTCTAACTTAGTAAGGCAATCTGTATAGTTGAGTTACTGATATATGCATGCCCCCAAATGATATGTTTTTCATATTTTTCTTCCAGAAGCCAATGCATTATGTTTATGCTTTTTGTTACTATACTTATATGTAACTACCTCGTTGTGAAATTGATAAATGAAACTAAAGGTAAATCCTTTAAAATTACGTTCTAGCATGTTTTCCTACATCACATGTAATTCCAAGGTCATGCAAATGTACAGTTGCAGGACAATGAATAAACAGTGTGTTACTTATGCTTAATGTTTTAGATAAGTACTTCTGAAATTCTCAGTTATAACAGAAGGCATATTTTGCACAGTCACATAGGATGCACCTGAAATTATATGAAATTTCCTGAATGCTAACCATATAACTCCACCCTGTTCTTCCTTGCTTAAGAAAGCATATTGTAAAGCAAATGAATGAGAGTGACATTATTTTGGAGGTGACGTTGAATCTGATTTATAGTGTTCTAAATTTAAATCATTTATAAATTTTAGACATTTCCTATCACAAATAGCAAGTTATTTGCAGTGCATCTCACCAGTAAACTGCACAAGAATGAGTTATGGCACTGAAATATAAGAGCCACTGTTTTGGAAGAAAACAATACAGCAGTCTTGAACCATCACTGTGTTCTAACATGAATGAATATAACAATACCCATGCTAAATACTAAAGGAAAAATTATGCACACATTTATGTACCAATTTAAAAATATCTCTCTATAAAACTATTTCTCCATTGAGTATGTCCATAAACCTGAATATTCACACATATTCCCAATAATGCTGTTTGTAAATTACTTACCTAGAAATATTGGAGAGGTGAGGGCATGGAATTCTTATTAACAATATACATTTTTCAGATAGTTATAAAACTGGAAAAAGTAATAACCTCTTGACTCACATGAATGTCATTGTGTTGTGGTTGATTCTGTAAGTGAATCTGTGTATATGGAAGGGTTATTAGAAATGGGAAATAATAGGTTCCCAGGGGTTTAGTTACTTTTCTGTCCAACTCATTGCTGTCTCATTTCTCTAAGACATCCCACGTTGGTCAATGCCCTTCATATGAGCTGAGCTGATCATTTGTCCATCTACCGTGCAGAAATCTCTTCTGCAGCATTATGTAGTCTTGCTTCAGAACAGGTGGTTACTGTTGTGAGCTTCCATCAAGTATGGCCTCCAAGCAAAACTGAATGCAATACTATCCTGTCCTGTGACATTCCCATGATTAGTTGCACATTGGACTGTTGTGATCCATAGCGTTTTCATTGGCTGATTTTCAGAAGTAGATCACCAGGCCTTTCTTTCTCATACTTCTTAACATAGAAACATGTTCAACATCATAGAGAAATACAAGCCTCCATTGACAGATGAGTAGTGGTTGCTCATGAGGTGTGTTGACTGGGAAACAAACCTGGGTTTCTCACATGGAAGGTGAGAATTCTACCACTGAACCAACACTGCTTCCACTTTCAAAACTGGAGTTCACAGTTTTCCACAAGGGTGCTTGTTCCCATGTGAAAAATCTTTAACCTCATAAAAGCCTTTCCTAAAAATGAGTTAAATCTGACTTTCTACTAATTCCACCCACAGATTCTAGTTCTGAACTTTGGGCTATAATCAACAAATCTCAGCAGTCTGTCTCTTCCCTTAATATTTCCATATTTCCTTGTTTATAGTTAGGGTTTTTTTTTTTTTTTTTTTTTTTGGTCTCTTAGTTGCATTTTTTCCCCTGTTTAATCACCAGATTTTTAAAGAACATTACACATGAAATATTTCTCTCTCACCCTACTGCATGTGATCTTTTAGGTTCACTCTAATTTTTCTGTGCCCCTCCAAAACTGTAGTCCCCAAAATGGAAGATGGTGTTCCAGATGGATGCCATAAAAAGTTTGTGAACACTCAGAGGATTCCTAAGGAAGTGATATTTAGGGTGAGTCAGATGGTGAAGGGAAGGTATGCAAGTGGAAGGGTAGCTTGTGTAGCAGTGCACAATCATGAAGTTTTCTGATATCCCAAGAAAGTCAGAATAACTGGAGGCTAGAATACATCAGGCTAAGAAGTTCGATCGTTTTCCTTCATGTTATCCAGATCTTTTAATGATTTCTAAATAGAGCTATTGCATGATAAGATTCATATTTTAGAAAATTTCTTCTGGTTCAGTGTTATAGAAGGTTTGCAAGCAATACAATTTGTGTAGGACAACAAGTTAGTAGATTCATCTAAGTGAATGACAGATGGAATTGAAAAAGAGAAATGGATCCTGAAGACATTTACCAAAAAAAAATCAACAAGACTAGGTGAATAGTTGGATGATGTTTATGATATATAAACATAACATGTACTTTTGAAATCACACATGAAGTCTAGGTTTCTACTGACCCTGGGGAAAACACACACATTTTCCCCAGAAATGGTCATATGAATATTTGTTCCTCTTCATGGGGCCATTGTATACATTAGGATAAATTTACATTGAGATTTTCCTACTCTGAATTTCTCCACCAGTTTTTCAGCACTTCTCTCTGCCCTTTTTCTCCGGTCCACAGCTGTTAGATTATCCATCTTTCCTTTCTCTTGACTCCTGGGAAAAGTGAGGAGGCAGTATGGTTAGTAGGAAGAGAACTCTTTGTAGAGATTGGTTCACCTGGACTGGTATTCTAGCTTTACTACAAACCAGCTTTGTAATCCTAGACAAGTTTACCTTTCTTACATTCAACTTCCTCATCTGTAAAAAATATATATTCATAGTGTTTTTGAGATCATGTGTATAAAATGTATGTAGTGCCTGGCATAAGTACCCAGTCAGATAAGCCAGATAAAACATTCACATCAAGGTGTAGATTTGGAATGTCTAATACATTTGGGAGCTCTGGTAGCATAGTGCCTAAGGCACTTGACTGCTAACCAGAAGGCTGGTGGTTCAAACCCACCAGCCACTCCTCGGAAGGAAGATGGGGCAATCTACTGCCGTAGTGATACTGCCTTGGAAACCCAAGGAGGGGTCGCTATGAGTCGGGTCTGACTCGACGGCACATAACAACAACAACAATAGATTTAAAGGGACAATACTAAACCTAAAATATGGTGTCTTTCTAGATATAAAGGAGGAGAGTTTGTTTAAAAAAGTTTGAACCAAATCACATTTTATAGTTAATACTTTCAATGTCTCCACTTCCCTTGGGTGGAAATATGAGTACTGATTCTTCTAATTCCAATGGTGGACAGCTCATGAGACATTGGTTTGGAGAAGAAAACTCACTAAAAACGTTCATCCTCAGGCACCTGGGAATTGCTGATTGAAGTGGCACATGATGTCTGTGGGGAGTGCTGTGGCACTAAGTCCTGGATTTGTTCCTTGAGAGTATTATAGTCTTCACTGCAGTGTTATGGGCTATTGATGATTCAGGAGATATTTATTCCAATAGAGGTTAATTTCCAAGGTACACCTCTCCATCCTTCTTCCATCATCAAGTCAAGGAATGTGTTTTCTGAATTACGGTTGGCTCAGTTATAAATTATTTACACCTCAGAGTCTCAGGTTGGGAAAGTAGAGGGAATGGGCTAGATGGCAAAGCTTGGAGCCCATGTTTCACAGAAGTGTTATTTGGCTTCTTGCCAGACACCAATACCTGCTGAATTATAAGTGACACTTTTATCTCTAAGTGCAGAACTGAATCTGATGGAAAGATTGACAGTATTACATTCAGCCCAGGAAAGTTTTAAAACCTAAATAAGCTGGAGAATTCCCTTTGCTTGGTCTTGGTGCTGGCTCAGCAGCATGATTCTTACCTCTGCTCTCACCTGATCCTTTTGTTCTTGTACTGGGAGAAAACTGTGAGAAAAGCAGGGCTTCCCAAATCCTACGCTGCATTATATTAGCAGGTTGTCAATGTCTCACCACCTTTTCTGGAAGGCGGGTACTGTTACTGAATTAGCAGCACACATGGGCCATTTCAGGAATTCTTGCTACCCTCAGCAAAGCCTGATTTTCTTGTACATTGTCCCATACAGGGAAAATCAGAGAAGTCATCTCAAAGAAGGTGCATGCATACGTGGGATAGAGAATCTAGGTAGTTGAAAGCAACTGGCTTGCCCTTTTAAACTCTCCTCTGTACCACTGTGACTCTATTTTCTGGGGAATGTGCACACAGGAGACTTCAATAAATTTACGTTCTATGAAAAGAGTACAGGAGATGTCTAGTGTCTGCTTAAGTCAATGAATACTGGCCAGAAATGGTAATCTCATGGTGTATCACCTCATCCAGGATGCACTTCTGACACGGGTAACAGGGAAGTCCATTACAAAGTGGGTCATGCCTGGCCAGCCTCTCTGACACTAACTTCTGATGCTAATTTCCCATTACATCTGCCATGGAACTGTTCTTCATGAAAATTAAACCAGTCTCAGGAAAACAATTTTTTATCTTTATAGCCACATGAATCAGGGAATGGTTTTATTTTACCTAAAAGATACCTTCTCCAAAAATGAACTTGTGTCCCTTAGTGGGCTATTGACCAAATATATATTCACTCTACTCAACCCTTCCTGTTTACATCTATTTATTCTGCTAGCATACATTTTCTAAGTGCCTATTAGCACTCAGGTTTATATGCTTTACTGTAGAGGATACCAAGGACAATATGAAAACTTGTTTGTCTGTCCACTAGAACATGAATGCCTTGAGATTAGATCTTTTAAAGTTTCTTTCTGTATTCCCCAATTCGTACTTTTCTATCTACCATATGATAGATACTGAGTAAAAGATTTTGCAAAGATGAGTCAATAAGTAAATGGAAAAATAACAAATAATACCATCAATGAGCTAGTGAGAGACACAGACATTTACAAAGTTATTTGATGCTAAAAGATTTAAAAGATGTTATCTGACCAAAATACTAGATATGGTAATTAACTTCTGAATATATGATAAGAAAAAGAAATGAATGAATCTTTTGGGTACCCACGTACCATCATGATCCTTGTCTGTATTGACCTTGAATTTTAAAGCTGATCTTTAAAATTCATGGCCCATGGATCTAACTTCAACTATTAAAAAGAAAAAAAAATTAAAAAAAGGCCTTGTGCCCTTCAATTATTCTGGTATTAGCCACTTTCTGCTTTTTTTCTGACTGGCTTCTTGGTCTTCATTCTGTCCCATATCACCTAGATTTTGCCTCCACAAAGGTCCTTTTAAACATATTGTAAGGTTCCTGTTTTTACTCTTAGCACTTCTTCTTAAACATGGCTTGATCAATTGACTACAGACCCTAAGACTCCACTGTAGATGAAACCTCATTGCTGAGACACTGATTAGGTTCTTCCTGAGTCTCACATTTGGGGTATATGCAGGAAACTTTGACTTTATGATATTGAAAACTCCATCTTAATTTTTGGTGCACAACTTATTCTACTATAATTTGAATTTTGTATTTTTCAGACTATAAATAATAAATGAAAGAACATGAAGTTGGATTTTTCAGATTCAAGAGGAATTAAATTTCTGCATTTAATTGAAACAGCCAAATATTTCACAACACTTAGGCATGAAGCCAATGAACACAGTGGTCAGTTTCTTTACAAGGGGGATGAAGGTATATAGGTCAGACCACTTTTCAGGTTTTTATAGTTTTAATTTTAAAAGACTTTTTAATTATTATTCCTAGGGAAGATGAAAGTATACTGATAGGTATTTTAAGACAAGCATATTATTTCTAGTCATGTAATTTTATAATTAGAAGGAACTTAGAAGTAATCATGACCATCTACTTATTTTATAGACATAGAAACCAAGGTCCAAAAAGACATGCCTTGCTCAAAACAACTCACCAATATAATACATAGCTAAAACTGAGTTCTGGTCTCTTTACTTTTAATCAACTGACTTTCCATTGTCTCAGGTAAGACAAGTTGGTGGAGTACTTCTGAAACCATGTGATTACTATTTTCCACAAATTATGGGGATATTCACACATACTAAATGTGGGATTTTGATTTAAATGCTGGTCTGTTGTAGAAACCATTGCGTTTGGAAGCCTAATCCCTCAGCTCATACCGGTACATTACCCAGTCAGTAATCTACTTGTGCTAGAACCAGGGCCTGAGGTGCATATTTTTATTTTTACTTTCCAGTATCATTTAGTCCTTGCTGGGAAAATATTCTCACAACACTGTAAAGACACAGTGAATCTAATTTTCTGAATCTGTTTTTTTTCCAGATGTTCCTTTGAACTGAAATATCGTATTCAATATCTTAAATCTAGGAAACATTTTATTTCATATTTTACCACTAAACTTTTAGAATTCAGGAATGTCTTACAAAAGATTTTTAAAGAAGTTTTGGAAAAGGCCTAACAATTTCTGGTTAAGACTGATGGCTTTACTCAGGGAATGTTTACTGCATGTTGCAGAGACCTCGTCATACTTGTTTTACCGGTCCCTGCTGAATTTTCAATGATTTTTAATTTCTTATGATTTGAAAATTTGAAGTGATAACACATTTCTTGATGAGATCATTTTAAAGAATTATAACGAAAAGGAAATTTTGAATGTTTCAAGGCATCTTCATTTTCATTTGGAATCATAAAGGTTTCAGCCACAACCATCTTTGCAGTCCTGTTCCTTCCTCACTAGCTACCACTTGTAGATTTGAAACACTGGAAAAAGTACAATTTCACCAGCCACCACCAGTACATAGTGTCAGCAGCTCATATAAAACCTGGGAAATTATAGTTGGGATTAAAGAAATCTGTAAAACTGTAAAGTAAGGCCATAGCATGTAAAATACAATTCTTTTTACTGAGTACATAATTTATTAGGAAAGGTCTTTACTTGTAGGAAATCTACTTGACACCTTATCCTTGGCAACTGATTACTTTTTTTTTTTACAGAACAAAAATGGATGAAATATTTTTCAGTGTGGAAATTCATTAATTTCTCTATGTATATTTCTGTGTTAGTGCTTCTCACCTCCTCCTCTACCCCACAGGTCCAATTCTCTTTCCCTATCTTCTTTTCTTGATCCTAAAATATCACTTTCCTATAACCAATTTCAGGACTAGAACTAACAAGGGTCCATGCCTATTCCTACCTCATCCCCTCTCTACTTCTTCTCCCAGGCACTACCATACTCACTATTAACTTCACTGCTGCAAGTAATAAGCATTTGGCTTTCTCTCCTACTGCTATTCAGTCCCATGTCTCTTCCAGTTCTGTGAGCCATGTCCAACTTTGTATTGCTAGTAGTTTATTCTTTTTCCATGATTATTTTCTCAGGAAAACATCAATTACTCAGATATTGAACAGCTTTACAAGTAAAAAGGACCCTTCAATTCCAAAACCTTTTCTCAAAACACAGTAGAGAGATGACAATGTCCAAGCAGGTCTAAGGCCATAGCTCCCTCCTCTAGGCATACATTGTTCTTATGTACATAAGTGGTCTGACATCCTCAGGTTACAAAATCTTCACACATGCTTCTAACTGCATATTGAGAAACACCACGTGTGAGCATCAAATCTTGAATATGAAGATCAATTTCTGTTCTAATGCTGTTTGTTGTCTTTTGTTAGTTTCTAAAAATCCATTTACTTTCAGAAATGCAGTGCCCTGATTCACCTTCTCCGTGAAGCTCTGAAATATTAGTTCTTACTGTTATTTGTATGATTTCTTTATATTTTGGTGAAAGGGAAGGAAATGCCTCATTCAAAGACAAAACTACCTTTGGTGGTTGAGGCAAGAGAAGATTTGGGAGATACGATGAAATATAGCCATTGACTGGAAGCTTTGGTGGTGTAGTGCCTAAGACATTTGACTGCTAACCAGAAGGCTGGAGGTTCAAACCCGCCAGCCACTCCTCGGAAGGAAGGGTGGGCAATCTACTTCCTTAGTGATACTGCGTTGGAAACCCAAGGAGGGGTCGTTATGAGTCGAATCCAATCGAGGGCAATGGTTTTGCATAGCCATTGATCAGTGAAGGGCGAGGTGGTAAGAAAACAGGGAAGTTCCCACCCTGAGTCTTATACAAAGTGGTACTTGGCCAGCTGGCATCCTAATGATGTCTTTGGTTTTCCAACTCTCTGGTAGCATAGTGACTAAAGCACTTGACTGCTAACCAGAAGGCTGGCGGTTCAAACCCACCAGCCACTCCTCGGAAGGAAGGTTGGGCAATCCTACTTCCGTAGTGATACTGTCTCGGAAATCCAAGGAGGGATCTCTATGAGTCGGGGCCAACTTGACGGCACATAACAACAACAACAGCTTCATACTACAGCCACATTGGTTAACCAATGGGGCAGGGAGAGGCCAAGAATAAGCTTATCTGATGGTTTCTGAGAAGGATTTATGTGTAGAGGGTAGGTAAGGGGTAAAGGATGTTGCTAATAATGTTTATGGTCTCATAAATTTCTTATTTAAAACTTACACCCAGGACAATGTATCCCAGAGCAAAACTTATGCTCTCTTCTTAATTTATTTTGGAACTTCATGTTGAAAAAAAGAAATCAAATTTCAAGTTATAAAAAATTTATTCTAGTCAAACTTCAGGTTTTTTACAAATATAAATATTGCTTTAAGGCTCATAATTTCAACAATTAACCCTGATACTAACAGCAGGTCAATCACAAATCTTTTGTCAGAACCCAAGTGAATCTATACTTAGGATAGGACAAGAAGAAAATGTGCTCAAAGACCAAAGGAGGAGTTAGAAGAGCACTAATTATCTTTCTTGGCATGTTTATATTTTGAAACAAAAGCTAGATTATTTTGCAGTATTTTGTTTTGGTGCCTTGTTATTTGACATATATAATATGGTTTATGTATCTCCTCAGATACCACAGTCCTGAATGAAATAAAACCTATAGAAAAGAGATTTTTCAAAGTTTTAATGATTTCTATCATCATCATTATTAGTCATAACATAAAAAAAAAGAAAAAAAAAAACACTGCCATCAAGTCAAATCCAACTCACAGTGATTCCCTTTGAGTTTGTGAGGTGATAATTCTTTACAGAAGTAGATTGCCCAGTCTTCCTTCCAAAGAGTGGCTGGTGTGTTTGAACAGTCAACCTTCTGGTTAGGAAGTAAATGCCTTAGGCACTATGCCACCAGAGCACCTTAGGATGTTTATTGTGAGCTAAATGCAGTATTATTTCATCTTATTACATTTTATTTAATACTCAAAATTACTCTATGGATTGTTTTTTCACCTAGACTTAATGAAGTTGATTACCTCATCCAGCATCATATAGCTCACAAGTGACAGGACAGAGCTCTAAAGTCTCATGCTATCAACTTGCATGAAATTTGTTTCCTAATGAAAATATATCCTAAGATATATTTCCTTCTGACAACATGAACCATGGAGAAAATTCTGACTTTTATTAAATGTGTGGAGAATTCAGTATTCTCAGTTATTTTTAGGTAGCATTGACTTGTTTCTGACTCATAGCAATACAATGTACAGTAGAATGAAATACTGCCTATTCCTGTTTCATCCTCACAATTCTTGTTATGTTTGAGTCCACTGTGTCAATGCATCTCATTGAAGGTCTTCCTCTTTTTCACTAACCTTCTACTTCACAAAGCATGATGTTCTTCTCCAAGGACTGGTCCCTTCAGATAACACACATAAAGCACAAGGGAATATTCAGCATCGTCACTTCTAAGGAGCATTCTGGCTGTACTTCCAAGACAGAGTTATACATTCTTTTAGCAGTGCATGGTATATATAATATTCTTCACCCACAGTATAATTCAAAGGCACCAATTATTCTTTGGCCTTCCTTATTCATTGTCCAGCTTTTATGTGTATATGAGGCAACTGAAAATAATAGTGGTTTAGGTCAGGTGCACTTTAGTCTTCAAAATGACCTCTTTAATTGTTAACACTTTAAAGAAGTTTTTTTGCAGCAGATTTGTCCAGTGAAATACATCAATTAATTTCTTGACTGCTGCTTCCATGGGTACTGATTGTAGATCCAAGTAAATGGAAATCCTTGACAACTTCAATAATTTCTGTGTTTATCATGCTGTTGCTTATTGGTCCAGTTGTAAGGATTTTTGTTTTCTTTTCTTTGGAGGTGTAATCCATACTGAAGGCTGTGGTCTTCAATCTTCATCAGTAAATGCCTCAAGTCTTCTTCACATTCAGCAACCATGGTTGTGTCATCTGAATATTGCAGGTTGTTAATCAGTCTTCCTCCATTGCTAATGCCATCTTCTTCTTCATATAGTCTAGCTTCTCAGATTATTTGGGCAGCCTACATATTGAATAAGTATGGTGAAAAGATACAACCTGAACTTACAACTGTCCTGATTTTGAACAATGCAATATCCCCTTGTTCTGTTTGAATGACTGCCCATTAGTCTATGCAGAGGTTTCACTGAACAAAATGAACTGTTGTGGAATTCTGATTCTTCACAATATTATCCGTAATTTGTTGTGATCCCCCCAGTTTAATGCTTTTACATAGTCAATAAAACAGGTTAACAAACATCTTTCTTGCTTTCAGCAGATACATCTGACATCAGCAACGATATTCTCATTCTGTGTTCTTTGCTGAATCTGGCTTGAATTTCTGGCAATTCCCTGTGTATATACTGCTACAATTGTTCTTGAATTATCTTCAGCATAATTTTACTTGTTTGTGATAATAATAATATCATTTAATAATTTTCATATTCACTGATAACTTTTCTTTGAAATAGGTGTGTATATGGATCTCTTCCAGTTGACTGATCATGTAGCTCTCTTCCTTATTTCTTGTCTTAGATGTGTGAGCATTTCTAGCATTGCATCCATTTGTTGAACCATCTCAGTTGGTATTCCATCAATTCCTGCAGGTTTTTTCTTTGCTTGTTTATTTGTTAACCAATACATTCAGTGCTGCTTGAACTTCTTCCTTCAGTACCACTGGTTCTCAATCATATGCTACCTCCTGAGGCAGATGAATGCTGGCCAATTCTTTTTGGTACAGTGACTCTGTTTATTCTTTCAATATCCTTTTTTGAAATTTATTTGTTTATTTATTTAAACTTTTTATTGTGACTTAGGTGAAAGTTCACAGAGCAAATTGATTTTCCATTCAACAATTCATGCACATTTTGTTTTGTGACATTCATTGCAATCCCCACAATATAATAACACTCTTCCTGTTTTCACCCTGTGTTTAGAATTTTCATCTGTCCTTCTTTCCAATACCTTCCTGCCTTCTGCATTTTATCCCTGGATACATTTTCTCCTTTTGATCTCATATGGTTGATTTTCTAAGGAATGTGTACTACCCTGGTGTTATTGTTCACTTTATAAGCCTGTCTATCATTTGGCTAAAAGTCGATCCATGGGTGTGAGTTCACTTCCAAGCCTGAATGTTGTCTAAGGGCCGTAAAATCAGGGGCTCCACCAGTGTCTCTCACACCAGTAAGCCTGGTTTTTATTATTTTGAGTTTCATTACACACATTTCTCTCACTCTATCCAGGATCTCCCACTATGTTCCCTTTCAATGTGGTCAGCAGTGGTAGTGGTGCACCATCTCGTTCTTCTGATCTTAAGGTTATAGAGACTGGGGTTCATGTGCTCCTTTAGTCCTTTGGACCAATTACTTCCTGTGTCTTTTATTTTCTTCACTCTTTGCTCCAGATGGGGAAGGACCAATATTTGCACCTTAGATGGTCATTCACAATGTTTTAAGATCCTAATTGCTACTTCCCAATATCAGCTGATTCTCACAGGAATCAGATTGACCACATCTGTGGGAAGAGGTGATGGAGAAGTTTGATATAATCAGTCAAAACAAGACCAGGAGTTGACTGTGGAACAGACAGTCAACTGCTCACACATAAGTTCAAGTTGAAGTTGAAGAAAATCAAAACAAATCCACAAGAGCCAAAATAAGGCTTTGATTAAATCCCACCTGAATTTAGAGACCAATTCAAGAATAGATTTGACACATTGAAGACCAATGACCAAAGACCAGAGCATTGTAAGATGACATTAAGGACATAATACATGAAGAAAGCAAAAGGTAATTTAAAAGACAGGCAAGGAAGAAAAGACCAAAATGGATGTCACAAGAGATCTGAAACTTACTCTTGAATGGAGAGTAGATAAATCAAATGGAAGAATTATTAAATAAAAAGAGCTGAACAGAAGATGTCAAAGGGTGACTTAAGAAGACAGGGTAAAGTGTTATAATGATATGTGAAAAGACCTGGAATGAGCAAACCGAAAGAGAACAACAGCATTTCTGAATCTAAAAGAACTGCAGAAAAAATTCAAGCCTTGAGCTGCAATATTGAGGAATTCTATTGGCAAAATATTGAAAGATGCAGGAAGCATTGAAAGAAGATGGAAGGAATGGACAGAATTACTCTACCAAAATGATTGCAACCATTTCAGAAGGTAGAATACAATCAAGAACCAATGTTACTGAAGGAAGAAGTCCAAATTGCACTGAAAGAGTTGCTGATAAACAAGGCTCCAGGAACTGATGGAATACCTATTGAGATGTTTCAACAAACAGATCCCACTCTGGAGGTGCTTACTTGTTTATGCTAAGAGATGAAAGACAGTTACCTGGAAAAATGGTTGCAACAGTATATTGACAGTAAACTTCCAGAATTCAAGCTGCATGCAGAAGAGAATGTGGAACAAGGGATATCATTGCTGATGTCAGATGTCTGAAAACAAAGAATAGAAGAAAGATGTTTATCTATGTTTTATTGACTATGCAAAAACATTTGACTGTGTGTATCACAGTAAATCATGGATAACATTGCAAATAGGAATTCTAGAACACTTAATTGGGCTAATGAGAAATCTGTACATAGACCAAGAGGCTGTCATTTGAACAAAACAAGGGGATATTACATGGTTTAAAATCAGAAAGGGTGTGTGTCAGGGTTGTAGCTTTTCACCATATTTATCCAATCTGTATGCTGAACAAATAATCTGAGAAACTGGACTATCTGAAGAATAATTTGGCATCAGGATTGGAGGAAGAACCACTAACAACCTGCAGTATGCAGATGACAGATGACACAACCTTGCTTGCTGAAAGTGAAGATAACTTGAAGCCCTTACCGTTGAAGATCAAAGACTACACTCTTCAGTATGGATTATACCTCAACATAAAGAAAAACAAAATCCTCACAACTAGACCAATAAGCAGCATCATGAAAAATGGAGGACAGACTGAAATTTTCAGGGATTTCATCTTATTTGGATCCACAATCATCACCCAAGGAAGCAACAGTCAGAAAATCAGACATCATATTTCACTGGGAAAATCTGCTACAAAAGATCTCTTTAAAGTGTTAAGAAACAATAGCTTTGATGCATGTGAAAGCTGGACAATGAATAAGGAAGACTGAAGAAGAATTGATGTCCTTGAATTGAGATCTGGTGAAGAATACTGAAAATTCCAAGGACTGACAGAAGAATGGACAAATCTGTTCTTGAAGAAGTACAGCTGAAATGCTTCTTCTTCTTCTTCTTCTTTTTCTTTTTTTTTTTTTCATTGTGATTTGGGTCAAAATTTATAAAGCAAATTCACTTTCCATACAACAGTTCACATACACTTTGTCTCATGACATTGACCACAATTCACCATGGTGCAACAACTCCCCTTCCACTTCCTCCTGATAATTACCTCTTCCCTGTGTACATCCCTCCATGCACCCTTGGTCCCTGAGCTGTCTCCCTGTGCATAAGCAGCCCTTCTTTCTCCCATGATTGTTCTCTCCAAGGAGTGTATCTACCTCAGGTAAATGTTCAACTCCTATGGCTGTCTTTTGTTTGGCTAGAAGCCACAGATGTGGGTTCAATTCCAGACCTGAAGGGCAGCTAGGGGCCATAGTCTCAGTGGTTCCACCAGCCTCTATCAGACAAACAAAACTGGTCCCCCCCTTTTTCTTTTTTCCAAATGATTTTGAGTTTTGTTCCACATTGTTCTCCCTCTCTATCCAGGATCTCCTACATAGATCCCCCTCTGAGTGGTTGACAGTGGTAGCCAGGAACCATCTAGCTCTTCTGGTCTCATAGTTGTATAGGGTGGAGATTGCATGGCGTACCCATCACTAGGACAAGTTCTTTCCATGACTTTGGTTTTCTTCATTCTTTGCTCTGGATGAGGAGAGGCCCATCGTTGCATCTAGATGGCTGCTTGCAAGTTTTTAAGATCCCAGGCTCTACTCACCAAAGTAGAAGGTGGAAAAATGTTTGTGTAGTATGTTATGCCAATTGAGCTTAATGTCCTCTGTGACTATGGTCCTGAGTCCACAGGTTCAACTACTCGGTCACTCTGGGTAGCTGGCTGTGACCAAGAAGTGACTACAACCTTGTTCTTTGTCAGCTGTACTATACACCTGGGAATTCAGAACATACAAATACACTTAAAGGGTTATTGAATGCCAACTCCATACATGGTCTTGGGTACACTCCATACTTCATAGACATACCTAATACTTCAGCCTGTCCAACCATCTATCCACCCGTATACCCATGTTTTCCTTCACTGACAACACAGTACTGTATGTGCAACTTTTTAAGGAATCTCCATACTGCTTTCCACAGTGGTTGTACTATTTTACAGTCTCACCAGAAGTGTGTGAAAGTCCCAATCACTCTGCATCCTCACCAGCATTTGTTATATTCTGTCTTGTTGAACTGCTACTAGTGCTGGAGCAAGATGGTATCTCATTATTGTTTGGATTTATATCTCTCTAATGGCTAATGATCATGAGCATTTGTTCATATGTTTGTTGGCTGCCTAAATATCCTCCCTGGTGATGTGTCTATTCATGTCTTCTGTCCATTTGTTAATTGGATTTTTGTCATTTTGTTATTGAGGTGTTGCAGTTTTTTTATAAATTCTAGAGATAAGTCCTTGTCAGGTATGTCTTTGCCAAATATTTTTTCCCAATCTGTAGGTTCTCTTTTGACTCTTTTGGAGAAGTCTTGGAAGCACACGAAAGTGTAATTTTCAGAAAGTCTCATTCATCTAATTTCTCTTCTGCTACTTGCACATTTTGGTTTATATTTGACAGTTTGTGTATGCCATATATTAAGGCCCCTAAATTTACCCCTAGTTTTTCGTTGAGGAACTCTATAGTTTTAGGTTTCACATTTTAGTTTTTGATCCATCTGGAGGTAGTTTTTGTGTATGGTGTGAGGTACAGATCTTGTTTCATTTTTCTGCAAATGGATCTCCAGTTTTGCCAGCACATTTATTGAACAAACAATCTCTTCCGCTTTTAATGGGTTTCAGCCCTTTGTCAAACATTAGCTTACCATTTGTCGATGAGTCTATTTCTAGGTTCTCAATTTGATTCCATTGGCCTATATGCCTGTCATTATACCAATACCAGGCAGTTTTGAATACTGTGGCTGTATAGTAGGTTTTGAGATCCAGCAGTGTTAGACCTCCTGCTTTGTTCTTCTTCAATAGCCCTTTGCTTATCCGAGGTCTCTTTCCTTTCTATATAAAGTTACTGATTGGTTTTTCCATATCTTTAAAAAATGTTGGTGGGATCTGGATTGGGATTGCATTGAATGTATAGATTTCTTGGGTTAGAATTGACATTTTCACAATGTTCAATCTTCCTATCCACAAGCATGGGATGTTCTTCCATTTA
>NW_006922283.1:828863-830120 GCF_000298275.1 Orycteropus afer afer
TTTATTCTCATATTGAGAATAATGTTGGCTGTTGGTTTTGCATAGATGCCCTTTATTATGTTGAGGAATGTCCCTTCTATTCCTATTTTGCTGAGAGTTTTGATAAGGAATGGGTGTTGGATTTTATCAAATGTCTTTTCTGCATCAATTGATATGATCATGTGGTTCTTCTCATTTGTTTTATTTATGTGGTGGATGACATTGATTGTTTTTCTACTTCATGGTTTTGAACAATCCCTGAATACCTGATAAGAACCCCACTTGGTCAAAATGAATGATTTTCTTGATATGTTGTTGCAGTCTTTTGGCTAGGATTTTGTTGAAGAGTTTTGCATCTATATTCATGAGGGATATTGGTCTATAGTCTTCTTTTTAAGTGATGTCTTTCCCTCGTTTTGGTACCAAGGTTATGTTTGCTTCATAAAATGAGTTAGAGAGAATTCCGTCCTTTTCTATGTTTTGGAATAGTTTGAATAGAAATGGTGTCAGTTTGTCTCTGAATGTTTGTTAGAATTCTCCAGTGAAACCACCTGGGCCAGGTATTCTTTTATTGGTAGTTTTTTGATGACCTTTTCAATATCTTCTTGTTATTGATCTGTTCGACTTTTCCACAACAGTCTGTGTTAGTTTGGGTCAGTGGTGTATTTCTAGAAATCTGTCCATTTCTTTCAGATTTTCAAATTTGTTGGAGTTGAGTTCTTCATAGTATCATGATATTATTCTTTTTATTTCAATTAGTTCTGTTGTGATGTCACCTATTTCATTTCTTATTCATGTTATTTGTATTCTCTCCCTCTTTTCCTTTGTTAAATTTACCAGTGGTTTGTCACTTTTATTAATCTTTAAAAAACCAACTTCTGGTCTTATTGATTTTTTCCATTGCTGTTCTATTTTCTGTTTCATTGATTGCTGCTTGAATCTTTATTATTTCCTTTCTTCTGGTGACTGTAGGCTTTTCTTGCTGTTCTTTTTCTAATTGTTAGAGATGCTGTTTTAAAGTATTGATTTTGGCTCTGTCTTCTTTTTTGATGTGTGCATTTATTGCTATAAATTGGCCTCTTATTATAGCTTTTGTTGTGTCTCAAAGACACAGTTTTCATTCTTGTTTGATTCAACGGAGTTTTGAATTTCATTTTGTATTTCTTCTCTTATCCAGTCTTTCTCAAGGAGGATATTGTTCAGTTTCCATGTGATTACTCTTTTTCTGTTGATCTTCCTATTGTTGATTTCTAATTGGATAGCATTATGATCTGAGAA
>NW_006922283.1:830550-839260 GCF_000298275.1 Orycteropus afer afer
GACTCGATGGCACATAACAACAACAACAAAAGTCTGATTTATGTATTTTGAGACTCTTTCACTGGGTCCATAGCCATTTATTATGGTTATATCTTCATGTTCAATTGATCCTTTAATCATTATATAATGTCCTTTATTTTTCATGTAGTGGTTTTTGTCTTAAAGTCTCTTTGCTCAGAAATTCATATTGCCACTTCTGCTCTTCTACGGTTGCCATTTGCTTGATATATGTTTTTCCAACCTTTGATTTTTAGTCTATTTTTTATCTTTGTCTCTAAGGTATGTCACTTGTAGGCAGTATATTGATGGGTTTTGTTTTCTTATCCAATCTGCAACTCACCATCTCTTGAGAGGTGCATTTAATCCATTAACCTTTAGTTTAATTATTGACAAGTATGAATTGGTTGCTGTCATTTTGTTATGTGTTTTTCATGTTATCCCTGGTTTCTTTGTTCCATATTATTTTCTGTGTTGAACTCATTATGTTTATGAATCATGTTATCATTTCCTTTGTTGCTATTTTTTTAAGTATTTGCTGAATATTTGAGCTTGTTCTCTTTTTATTGTGATATGAAGGTTTATCATTTTTCTTTGAGGTTACCCAGTGATTTATAGGAAAATCCAATCTATCTTGCAACTCTCTTGAATTCCTCATCATTTAGAAATTCTTTAAGTGCACAGTATTTTCCCTCTTCTTGGTTTGTAGTTTTCCTCACTTGCCAATTGATGTCTTTGGTTCCCTGTTTACAATCTTGTAAGCTTATTTTACTTTAGATATGTCCATAGCTGTGGTTTCTGGGTTATGTCATCTTATATTTTAATGGTCAGTTGTTATTTGCTATTTTTGGTTCTCTGTCTAAAGGACTCCCTTTGGTATGTCTTTTAAGGTTGGTCTGGTTTTAACAAATTCCCTTAGTTTCTGCTTATTTGGAAATCTCCTAATGTCACCATCATATTTGAGGGAGAATTTTGCTGGATATAATTCTTGGTTGAAAATTTTTCTCTTTCAGAGTTTTATATATACCATCCCATTGACTACTCCCTTGCATGATTTCTGCTGAAAAATTAAAGCTTATTCTTACTTATTGTCCTTTGTAAGCAACTTTTTGTTTTTCCCATGCTGCTTTCAGGATTCTTTCTTTGTCTTTGGTTTTGAAGAGTTTGATGATGATATGTCTTAGTGATTTTCTTCTGGGATCTATTCTGTTTGGGGTTCATTGGACTTCCTGAATAGATATATTATCATCTTTCATCATATCAAGGAATTTCTCTTCCACTAAATCTTGGACAATTTTCTCAATAGTTTGTTTTTTTTTTCTTCCTGTTCTGGAATTCCAATGACACGTAGATTATTTCTTTTAATGGTATCCCACATGAACCTTAGGCTTTCTTCATTTTGTTTTGATCTTTTTTTCTGATTGATCCCCTTCCAAAGAAGTATTCAGGTATTTGTCTTCAATCTCATTAATTCTGTCTTCCATTGCATCAATTCTACTCCTTTACCCTTTCAATGTGTTATCTATTTCTGACAATTTAGCATTAATCTTCTGAATTTCTTTCTGTAGATTTAGCATCATTTCTAGTTTTTCATTTATTTTTTCATTTTGTTCTTGTATTTTCTGCCAAAATTATCCTGAGGTTTTGTCTGTGTTTTCTTTTGTCTGTCTTTCAATCCTTTTAAGATACCTAAATATAATTCTTTTGAATTCCTTATCAGAGAGTTCCATAGCTGCTTTTTCCTCAGGGATGTGTTCTGGTTCTATATCCTGCTCCCTTGTTTCTACCACTTTATCTTGCTTCTTTGTGTGAACTGTGATAGTATTTTTTCTCTGAGACATTGTGGTGTTGTTGTATTTAGATCTCTGTTAACTGTTTGTGAAGAGCAGCCAAGGGTGATTCAGGCTCTTCTTGGTGGTCATTTATCATTGGTCCATTGGTGGAGAAGGAAGTGGTGTCCCTCACTCAGTAAGCAAAGCTGTAGGAGGTTTGGGTATAATTGAGTCATATGGGGACTGTTGCTGTCTTCCACTCAAATGAAAATAACAATTGAATAACTATCAAAAATGCAAAAGCAAGTGGACAAAAAATATACCATGTAATCACACAGAAACAGTAACCAAAAAGAGGGAAAAAGAAGAAGGAAAAAAAAAAAAAAAGCAGCAATATCTTGGGAGAGGGTAATAAAAGAAAAAAGGTAGAGAAGGAGAATAATGAAGAAAATATGGGATAAACACAAAAATAAAAACAAGGAACGAGGTTGAACATGAGAAAGAAAAAAAAAAAAAAGAAAAGAACAACCAGGGGCAGGGAAAAGAAAAGAAGCTGAAAACTAGAACCTGGGAGGCGAAGAATAAAGGATAATATTAAAAAGGAAAAAAGTAATAATAGCAATAACAGTTTTAGAACAGAAAAAAAATTTAAAAAAGAAAAAACAAAAAAGCAGAGCAGGGCAGGGCAGGGCACCTAAGCTCCATCCAAGTACACAGACTGGGATGGAATTTCTGCTGGCCCAGAAAGTGGTTGGGAGTGAGGGATGGCCACACCTCCATTCACCAAAAGGGTGTGGGGTATAAGAGTAACAAGAGGAATTTTGCACCTTTCTAGTCTTCCAGGTCCAGAATGTCCTTGGGGTTTCTGGAAAGTCGACACTGTTCTTAAGTCTCTGGAATCTGGGAGAACTCTGTCACTTTAAATATCTAAAATGGTCCAGCTGCATTGTAAACATTGAAAATGGGTGTTCCTTCCGTACAGGGAAAATCCACAGCTCAGCCTGCCTTCTTCTTTGCTGCTTGCCCTTTTATTCCCCAGCCACTAGAGCCATCCTTCGTGCAGTGCCTGAGTAGCAGGGCCAATTTTTAGGTTAATTCTTAGGTCCTATCACCACTTGGCAATATCCAAGCTGTCTGTGCTGTCAGCAATGCTGCTGGACCGCAGCTCCATTTTCCTCTTTTTTGGTGTTTTCATGCAAATTCTTCAGCTTGTTGGAGTTTATTCCACTTCTATATCCTTCCCTTCCAGGCTCAGGGCTTATCGGGATTATCTTCTGTATCTGCGTTAATTGGTTCCTCTTTTGTTTGTTGAAGAGGGCCTGTGCAGTCTTTCTGCCTATTCCTCCATCTTACTGGAACTCCAGCTGAAATGCTTTTTAGAAGTGAGAATGGATAGGCTTCATCTCACCTACACTGGTCATGTTTTCAGCTGGGCCCATTCCCTACAGAAGAATATCATGCTTGGTAAAGTGAAGGGTCAGCAAAAAAGGGGAATTACTTCAGCAAGATGGATTGACAAAATGGCTGAAACGATGGACTCCAATATAGCAAGGATTGTGAGGATGGAGCAGCATCTAGCAGTATTTTGTTCTGTTATATGTAGGTTTGCTCTAGTGCAGTGAATTACTTGTTAGGATTTCTAACCATAGTCTTTTTAACTCCCACCAGATTACTGGGTGAGACCATGCAAATAAGGTGTGTAGAACTCTGATGTTGGGATTTGTTAGTTTTGTCTTTTTGCCAGCCTTAAAATAAGCCCTCCTAGATGCAGAGAGGGCATCTCCTGCCATCAAGGAAGAAGAGCTGGAGGTCCAGTGGAGTATGTCCTCAGACCTGAGATCCATGCACTGCACCTCCTTTGCAGAGAGATGCCCAGCAGAGAGTCACCTGGCTGAAAGACACCTGAATGAGAGAGAACAGCAGTGGAACCAAGAGGCATGTGACAGAGCAGTGGGCTTTCCAGCCCACAGAGCTAGAAAACCGAGTGCCCTTGGGCAAGAGGCTTGCTGGCTGATTAGGGTGCACCTAGGTGTACCTACTGACAGGGCTAGAAGAGCTTTGTAACAGTTGCTGAAGCAGGGAAGAGGTCAAGCCAAGAGACCAAGGGCCAGAGAGGTGTGCCTGAGGGTGTAGCTGATGAAAGAGTGTCCTGATGTAAGAACTATACTGAGGGTGTTCCTGAACCTGAATTGTAACCTGTTACTTCCCTAATAGATGCCATAATTGTGAGTATTGTCTGTGAATTCTGTGTGGTCAATGTAATGAATTATAAAACCCAGTAGAGAATTAGTGAGTGTCTTAGGAGGGACGGTTGGTGTTAGAATTGGTAAAATGGTTTGGGGGTTGACAGCATGTTTGGCCTCATAGGAATAAGCTTTGAGTTGCTTATGGTGATTCTGTCTCCCCCTTGTGAAGTTGGAGAAGGTTTTAAGATGTCGCCTTCTGTCCATTTTCCAGTTGCTGTGAGTGAGAACCATCTTAGTGACACCTAACAACAACAACAAAGTAGAATGTTAAACATTGTCTTTGTGAACCATGGAGAGAGCATATATAATGGAAATAGAGAATAAATAAAAAAAGGAAATCAACTAAAACTAAAAGTGTGCTTTTGAAAAAGTCAATACAATTGAAAAACCTTTAGAGAAGACACAGATTATTGTTATTACTGTTATTGCAGGGTTGGGTATGTAATAATATTTACATTTGTTCCTGTTAACTCTATGCTTCTCCCAGTGGCTTCCATATTCTTTGGATTCTGCCTGTGTTGTTCCATATTTTACCCTTAGAATCCTATAATATTGCAACTTGAGGCTTGACTTTTTTTTTCCCCCAGTTTTTCCAATTTGAGAAATACAGAGCATGTTCTTTCCTTTTGGTTTCTAACTCCAGGTCTTTTCACATTTCATTATAATACTTCAGTTTTGTTTTCTTGAGCCACCTTTTGCAATGCTCTGTTTAGCTTTTTTACTTCATCAGTTCTTCCATTCTGCTAAGGTACTCTATTACGAGGACTCTTAGAAATTACTGTAAATCAGTATTTTTTTTTTTTTTTTCAATATTGATTCTTTCATACAAAGATCAGAGTAAATGAGGAGAGGAGGCAAGAACTAAGAGGTAACTTGATCATTATCCACTTGAGAAAGTTATTAGGATTGAGTTAAAAATAACTCAAAAGTGTTTCATTTCTTTAGAAACCACACTTGTCATATAGGAATTCTGTGGATACTTTTTTTTAACTGTATGGCTTTTTGTTGTTGTTATTTTGTGATCATTCCCTTTCTCGGTTAGAAATCACCAACTTCTTTTATATTACAAAATATTTTAAACACGAAGATAAAAATATGGCATAACATAAAAATATCCATGCATCCTCCCAAGTTGTCACAATCATAAAGTCAGCACTCATTATTCCCTTAAATGATTTTATACTTTTATTTTTGTATATAGTTATTATAAAGTATTATTTTGTAGGTTTTAGATGTCATTTCAATGGTTTCATCATTTACACAGAATTCTTCATTTTAATATTATGCTTTTGAGGATCATTCCTGTTAATGTATGAAGTTCTTTTATTTAAAATACTGTCTAGTATTATACTTTATAAACTCACCACAATTTATTGGTCCATTTTCATTCTGATAGGCTTTTATATTGTGTTTTATTATTATTATTAGAACCAATGTTGTAATGAGCATGCTTTAATGTACTAAAACATAAACATGTATGTAAAAGTAGAATTTCTGGCTGGGATCATAGAATATTCACATCACTATAATATTTGGCAAAATTCACCTGGCCTGAGAAAATTTCAGACTTGCAAATGGCAGTGCAGCAAAGTGAATATGGTGAAGTGGATTAGCTTCTTGCATGGGCACAAGGAGAAACAGCACCCTGCTTTCCTTTGGAGCTGCTACACCAACAGTTATTTTTCTATCAGCTTCAAAACTTCAGCAAATTAGAATGTAACTCAGTTTTCTGTTTATATGGAACTTTTCTGTTTGGATTTTTGTCCTCTCACTTCGATGTGAAAACAACATGGGTTGTCTCTAAGTTGGAGCAGATTTGCAGGAATAATGCTTTTCAATTAGATCCACTGCTGGAACAAAATTTTGACCTATTTCAGAGCTGAAATTGAAATGAGAGGTTTAGAAGAGAGCACTGTTCTCAGATATCCCTGTGCATAGGAATCACCTGGGAAATCTCATGAAATTGCAGATTCTGATTCAGTAGGTTCCGAGCAAGGCTAGTAGGTTTCCAGCTGTAATATTCCCAGTTGTTTCTCAGCTGAGTGCATTGTGAGTAGGAGGGTCTAGCCCTAGCCTAGAAGAAACAAAGATTTACCAACACTTATACTTATCTGAGAGTGATTTTAAAAATATTTTGTTTTCTTTTCTTTTACTTTAAGTAGAAACATCATAATTAGAACACTTTAGCATCAACTTCTTTCAAAGAAATCTTTCCTATATTCTTGCTAGAAAGATAAGCTTAATGTGGTCTGGTAAACTATATCAAACTTATATGTGTTCCCAAAGCTAGCAGAAGGAAATAGAGAGAGCATATATAATGGAAATAGAGAAGAAATAAAAAAAGGAAATCAACTAAAACTAAACTGTGTTTTTGAAAAGGTCAATACAATTGAAAAACCTTTAGTTAGACTGATAGAGAGAAATAGAGAAGACACAAATAGCTAAAATCAGAAATGACTGTGGGTAGCCAGTATAACTAGACCATAAGAAGTAAAAAGTGTTATAAGAGAATATTATGAACAAGTATACACCAACAAATTAGATAATCAAGATGAAATAGACACATTCCTAGAAACATAAATTACCTAAATTGATTCAAGAGGATATAGGAAATCTCAACAGACCTATAAAAAATAATGAGATTGAATCAGTAATAAAAATTCTCCCAATAAAGAAATATTGAGGATCAGATGGCTAGATGGCTTCACTGGTTAACTCCAGTAAAAACATAAATCTTCCTCAAACTTTTCCAGAAGTTAGAAGAGGAAAGAAAACTTTCTAACTCAATCTATGAGGCTAGCATTATACTGATACCACAGTCAGATAAAGACACCAAAAGAAAATAGAATTACAGTCCTATATCCCTTATGAATTCAGATGCAAAAACGTTAGCAACATATTTGCAAACCAAATCCAACAACATATTAAAAGGATTATATTCTGTAACAAAGAGGGTTTTATGCTAGAATTATAAAGGTGATTCAACATAAGAAAATCAATGTAATACACAGCACTAATAGAATGACAGGAAAAAACAAAAAGAACAATTCACTGCCATCTAGTCCATTCCAACTCACAGAAATGCCTGTTGGGTTTCCAAGGCTGTAAATCTTTTCGGAAGCAGACTACCTCATCTTTCTTGCATAATGAAGCTCGTGAGTTCAAATCACTGATCTTTTTAGTTAGCAGCCAAATGTCTTAACCACTACAGCACCAGAGCAATGAAGGAAAAGAAAAAAAAAAAAAAAAGATCATTTCAATTGATGCTGAAAAGACATTTGGTAGAAATACAATAACTTTTCACGATTAAACGAACAAACAAATAAAACCTAAATAAATTAGGAATAGAAGGAAATTTACTCAATATATTAAAAAAATATATATCTTAGTCACCTAATGTTGGTTGGGCAATCCTACTTCCTTAGTGATACTGCCTCGGAAACCCAAGGAGGGGTCGCTATGAGTCGGGGCCGACTCAATGGCAAATAACAACAACAACAACAATGTCATTCTAACAAGAAATACAAGGGGATAGCTTTAAAGAACAGAAATTTATTTTTTCACCGTCTAGGAAGCTAGACACCTGAATTTAGGGTATGTTTCTACAGAGATGTCGTTTTTTGTCTAATTTCTAGTAGTTTCTAGTAGCTTCCAGCAATCCTTAGAGTTCCTCAGCTTATAAATGCATCTACCATATATGTCTGTTTTCACATGGCATATTCCCTCTGTGAATATCTCTATGTCCATACTGTTCTACTGACAAAAACCCACAGCAAACATTATACTCAGTGGTGAAAAAACCATGATTGGGAATAGGGCAATGATGTCTCCTTTCAACATCAGTATTCAACATTGTACTTAAAGTTCTAGCCAGTACAATTAGGCATGAAACAGGAATAAAAGTCTGTAACATGGATGGATCTTGAACACATTATGCTAAGTAAAATAAGCCAGACATAAAAAGACAAATATTGTGTGATCTTATTTATATGATATATCTAGCACAGGCAAGGGAGCTCTGGTAGCATAGTGGCTAAGGCACTTGACTGCTAACCAGAAGGTTGGCGGTTCAAACCCACCAGCCACCCTCCTCGGAAGGAAGATGGGGCAATCTACCTCCGTAGTGATACTGCCTTGGAAACCCAAGGAGGGGTCACTATGAGTCAGGTCCGACTCGACGGCACATAACAACAACAGACAACAAGCACAGGCAAATATATAGAGGCAGAAAGTAGATTAGCGATTATCATGGCCTTGGGGGTTAGGGAATGTGAGCTAAGGCTTACATGGTAAAATTTCCATTTGGGATGATGAAAAGTTTTGGAAATAAATGGTTATGGTTGCACAACCCTGTGAATACAGTTAATGTCCCACAATTGTACACCTGAAAATGGTTAAAATGGCAAAATTTGTTACATATATATATTACCATGATTTAAAAGGCTTATGTGTTCATTTCATTTTTGGTGAAATAACTAAGGGTGAACTGAGTCAGAGCACAGAAATATGTGAGTGCTTCCTTGGAAACCAAAGGAGGAGTCACTAGGAGTTGAAGACTTGATGGCAGTGAGTTTTTTTTTTTCCTTTTTTTAAAAAATTTTTATTGTGATTTGGGTGAAAGTTTACAGAGCATATTCATTTTCTTTTTTTTTTTTTTTTTCCCCCTTTTATTTATTTTTTTTAAATTAGCATTTG
>NW_006922283.1:856602-859118 GCF_000298275.1 Orycteropus afer afer
GCCATCTTGCCCTGCCTCAGCCTCCTTTTTTTTTTTTTTGCATTAACTTTTAGAGTTATGAGTCACTGGATCACATAAATATGGAAATCTTAGTTGCCAAGTACTACATCTAAATGAAATGACAGAAGATTAAGTATTAAAATATTTTAAAACATGTAAACCCATACAAGAAATCAAAATAAAGATTTATCTGCTCTTATAGGGATAAAAATGGGTTGATGCAAAGCAAAAGGAAAAATCATAATGGAAATATCCAATGATTAAAATATATGAAAATTTTAAATTTGAGATAAAAAATAATATAAACAAAACTAAAAGAAAACTTATCAGAGAATACTTCAAACTATGGCACATTATTTTTTAAAAAAAGTCATAAAACACATAAAATACAATAGAAAATGTTAATAGAATATAACAAGGCAATTTGCAGAATAAACACAAGCAGATAATAAAATTGAAAATGTTAATCTCATTACACTTGAAAATTCAAATTAAACCAAAACTAAATACATGTTTCACCTTCAAATTTACAATTGTTTGCAGTTTCCCTTCTCTCTCTCTCTTTTTTATACTCCTTTATCCCTCTCCTTATTTTGGAGCACTTTGTTCCTCTGTGATTTATTTTCGTCCCACTCCTTGCAACTATCCTCAATCCAAGCTATGCTCATGTGTTGTCCTGTCTCTAATCTCTTTTATTTTAGAAAAATGAAAGTCACTTTTTTTTTAATTCTGGATGGGCTTTTTGGGGACCAGGACACATCGTTATGGTTTCTGAACAGCTTGCCAGGGAGAAATGTGCAGTTTGGAAAGGCTATGCTACCTAGCTTACAGTGTCCAAAGAAGAGGAAGAAAGTGGGCAATGTGTATGTGAAAGCAGGGAAGGAGCAGTGGAAGCAGCAGATTTGGAGGAGTAGGAAAAGGAGTGAAGAGAGAGAAGCAATTGCCTTCTAGCATCCCAACACTGAAAGCCTTAGGTAGAGTGGCAAAGGCCTGGGGGCTCTGATCTGAACTTTCAGGAACTACTATTTGTGTTTCCAGTCTTCATATTGTCCAACGGCAGGTGGTATGTCATAAATGAGAACTTTGAGGATGTTGTCAGGCCTATTTAAGAAGAGATTAGCATTCTGTTTCCGTCCTCCTTGTATAGTAGCAAACAAAAAAAGAAATGGGCTACCCATGAGTCAATTCTGACTCATAGCGACCCACCCTTGGGGTTCTGAGGCGATATCTCTACAGAAATAGATTGCCCACTCTTCCTTCAGAGGCGTGGCTAGTGGGTTTTAACAGCCAGTCTTGTGGTTATTAGTCAAACGCCTTAGGCGTTACACCACCAGAGCTCTTGGATATGTAACTGTGCAAAGAATTAGTACAAATCAAGAAGGCACTAATGCTTAAAACCTCTGATTATAATGTTTCCTTCAAATTAAATACCAGAATCCCAGCTTGGAGACCAGGATTGAATGAAATGCTTCAGGAAAGGGAGAACTATAGTGGTAACTGTTTCACATATTAAAGGCAATTTACTAATTATTTTCCTAAATACATACCAAAAACCAAACCAAATGCACTGCTATTGAGTCAATTGTGACTCATGGAGACCTCCATTGGGTTTCTAAGGTAGTAAATCTTTAAGGAAGCAAACCACTCCATCTTTCTTCCCAGGAGCAGCTGATGTATTTGAACCACTGACTAGTTGTTAGCAGCTAAATGCCTTAATCAATACATGGCCAGAGCTCCTTCCTAAATAGGTAGAGTCTCTCAAATGAATACAATGGTTGAATGGTATCCTAATAAAAGAATAGAAACTTATGCTACTGACTTACATCAGTCATATTAATATAGTTTTGGATACATCTTGGTAATATATCTCCCTTTTGCTAAATAAACTCCCTTGATTTCAGTGGTATAAATGTCCTGTTCTAAACAAGAACAATCCACATGTACTGAATTGTTTCCAACTCATGGCAACCACATGTATATAAAAATAAACTGTGCTCAATAGGATTGTCAAGGCTGATTTTTCAGAAGTAGATTTCCAGATCTTTCTTCCAAGGTGCCTCTGGGTTGACTTGAACTTCCAACCTTTTGCTTAGCAGCTGAGCATGTTAACTATTTGCATCACCCAGGAACTCCATGCCCCACTATACTCCCACCAAAAGGAGTAGCCTCTATCTTGCAGAATAATTAATGGCTCTCATGAATAGACTTGCTGAAAGTGAGGATGACTTGAAGCATTTACTGATGAAGATTCAAGACTATAGTCAGCAGTATGGATTACACCTCAATATAAGGAAAATAACTAGTCCAATAAGCAGCTTTATGGTGGATGGAGAAAAAATTGAAGTTGTTAAGGATTTCATATTATTTAGTTCTACAATCAACATCAATGGAAACAGCAGTCAAGACATCAGACGTGGGAGTTCTGGTAGCGTAGTGCCTAAGGCACTTGACTGCTAACCAGAAGGCTGGCTGTTCAAATCCACCAGCCACTCCTCGGAAGGAAGATGGGGCAATCT
>NW_006922283.1:859568-860670 GCF_000298275.1 Orycteropus afer afer
AAGTGCAGACAGAATGCTCCTTGGAAGCAAGAATGGCCAGACTTCATCTCACCTACTTTGGTCATGTTATCAGAAGGAACCATTCTCTGGAGAAGGATATCATGCTAACATCAGTGGAGGGTCAATGAAGAAGGGGAATACTCTCAACAAGATGGATTGACATGGTGTCTGCAAGGATGGGCTCAGTATAGCAAGGATCATGAGGCTGGCACAGGACCGGGCAGTGTTTTATTCTGCTGTACATAGGGTCGCTTGAGTCAGAGATAACTTGACAGCACCTAACAACAACAACCACCCATGGATAGAATTGTGCCCCCCTCCCCCAAACATTTGTCCTTGAATCCTAAGGTGCACCTGACACAAGCTATGGTAATTTCAATTGCCTCATATGCATATGAGAACTGGATAATGAATAAGGAAGACCGAAGAAGAGTTAATGCTTTTGAGTAGTGGTGTTGGGAAGGAGTATTGAAAGTACCATGGACTGCTAAAAGAACTAACAAATCTGTACTGGATGTGTAGCCGGAATGCTCCTTGGAAGCGAGAATGGCCAGACTTCATCTCACCTACTTTGATCTTGTTGTAAGAAGGGACCATTCCCTGTAGAAGGATATCACGCTTGGTAAAATGGAGGGTCAATGAAAAAGGGGAAGGCCCTCAACAAGATGGACTGACACAGTGGCCCCAATTATGGGCTCAGGTATAGCAAGGATCATGGGGCTGGCACAGGACTAGTGTTCTGGTTACCTCTGCGCTGTTCTAGCAGAAGATATAACAAATAGGATGGCCTTAACAAACAGAAGTTTATTATTCCAATTTGGAGGCTTTAAGTCCAAGTTAAAAATGCCAACCTCTAGAGGGTGGGTGAAAGCCCCTCAGCTTTGGGGTTTAGCTCTGCCTCCTGCTCCTGGCCCACTGCTAGCTGCTGAGACTGAAAAATCCAAGGTTGACAAGTAAAAAGGCACAGGCCTTGTGGTATAGTAAATTACTTTGTGTGGTTTTTCTACCCATAAGTCTTTGTAAACTCCAAGGTGGGATTTGCTATGAGCAACTGAGGAGCTCCTGATTGCTGAAGGTGTCCACCTGGAGTATTTCTGTTGGG
>NW_006922283.1:860770-861280 GCF_000298275.1 Orycteropus afer afer
CTGAACTTGAGTTGTAGCCTGGTGCTTCCCTAATAAACCCTGTAATCTGTGAGTTCTGTGTGGCCACTGAAGTGAATTATCGAACCCAGGAGAGAGGTGGTGGGTGTTTTGAGAGGAACGGTTGGTGAAAGGGCTGGAGGGAGGCAGCATGTCTGGCCTTGTAGGAATAGGCCTTGGGTTACTGCTGGTAATCCTGCCTTCCCTTTGTAGGGTTAGAGGAGGTCAGAACATGTGGCCTCCTTGCCGTTTTTGCAGGTCTGATATTACCAAACTACATGGTAGGCCATTAATTCAAGTCCACTGAAAGTCCCAAAGTCGACAAAACATGGCAGGCTGCTGAACAATGACACGGCTACACGCAGGGTCCAAGCATGGCATAAGGTAGACACCATTCCCAAAATGTTTCTTATATATGGGAAGCAGACCACATTCCCTAAGGCAGCTACTCAGCTGCTCACAGCAGATTCCACCATGGAGTTGATTACCAGTCTCATCATGGGGAATACTACA
>NW_006922283.1:861516-863245 GCF_000298275.1 Orycteropus afer afer
TGGAGTTGATTACCAGTCTCATCATGGGGAATACTACATCCAGCTGCCCAGCCACTCAACCAGGCCCAGCCAAGTTGACACACAAACATAATCACCACCACCGGGCAGTATTTTGTTCTTCTGTACATAGAGTTGCTATGAGTTGGAGGTGACTGGACGGCACCTAACAACAACAACAAACAGTTGTGTCAAATTGGCTGGGACATGATTCTTAGAGGTTTAGAAATTATGTAGTGCTGTAATGTAGTAGGCATATAATGATACCCCATGATATGATCTGATGTGATAGGCCAATCACATGTAAAAGGATTAAGACTAAGATTAAAGGTGCTTTGTAACAACCTTAGTCCCATTACAGCCCTGATCCAATGTTAAGGGAAATTTCCCTGGGGTGTTGCCTCTAACACCTTTTATCTTACAAGAGATAAAAGAAGAGAGAAGGGAGAAAGAAGGGAGGCCTACTACCACCAAGGCCAAGAAGCCAGGAGTAGAACATATCCTTTGGACCCAAGGTCCTTGTGCTGGGATCCTAGGACTAAGAGACACAAAGAGAAAGTTGTCCTCTAGAGCCAGTACCCTGAAACCAGACTCCTAGCTTCCTAAACTAGGAGAATAAATTTTTGTTTGTTAATGCCATCCACTTGTGGTATTTCTGTTATAGAAGAACTAGAGAACTAAGACAGTGCCCTTTGAAAAATATTCTGGCAACTTCTGCTAGTCTAGTGGCATCAATCAGGAACTCATCATAAGAACAGAATACTTGTGAATGTGCATAATTTATTCTCTATGAAATGGACAAAAACCAAGAATTTTCTGGAATTGGTTCTGCAACCATCTTTGATTTCATGTCAAGACAATGCTAGTGCATTTTTGGTTGTGCTGGGTTAGGTGCATAAAAGATTATTTATCAGAAAGGGCAGCAAGAGAGCCCATTTTGTTCTTCATTTCCTGTTTCAGAACCTGCTCTCTCACTCTGTAGGTATGAAAGGAGAGAGGAAACCAGTGCCTTTGGGCACAGCAGTGGGAGAGTCATACACTGAAACTGAACTTAGTTCAAGCTGATTCTCTTCTGCCTGGAAAACCCACCCTTGCTTACCTGCATGCCTGTATACCACTACCTCCTCATGCTGACACTCTTCTTCATGAGATTGATCTTCTCTAGCTCTTCTAAGTCTTCGTAGGAAGCCCTAACTTTACTCTATGTTCTGTGTCCTTCATGCTGTGTCCACTGTGTCTCACTGCCTTACTGTGTCCCCTATGATTGTGTTCAGCTTTGGTCTCTATTCTGTTGGGAACAAAATGCAGTAGAAGAGAACAAGCTATGTAGTCAGTCAGAAACTACTACTCTAGTGCAGCACATTTTGAATATAGGACTTCAGGCAAATCAAACTTTCTCAGTGTCAGTTTCTTTAACTAAAGAATGGGAGTAGAAACATTTTCTTTGCAGTGCAGTTGTGACAATGACATGCAATCAAATACAATGATATATGTAAGGCATTGCAAAAATGGCAAGGAGGCCACATATTCTGATCTCCTCTAATCTCACAAAAGGAAGACAGGATTACCAGCAGTAACCCAAGACCTATTACTGCAAGGCCAGACATGCTGCCTCCCTCCAGCCCTTTCACCAACCGTTCCTCCCAAAGCACCCACTGCCTCTCTCCTGGGTTCGATAATTTGCTGCAGTGGCCACACAGAGCTCACAGATTATGGGATTTATTAGGGAAGC
>NW_006922283.1:863633-864829 GCF_000298275.1 Orycteropus afer afer
TCCAGGTGGATAGCATTTACAATCAGGAGCTCCTCAGTTGCTCATTCCACCACTGAGTTTACAATGACTTATGGGTAGAAAAGCCATACTAAGTAATTTACTACACAGCAGGCATCTAATATAGTGTTTGGCAAATGGCTGGCATTACATGTTTTTGTTGTTGTTGGGTGCCGTTGAGTCATCTCCGACTCATAGCCACCCTATGCACAGCAGAACAAAACATCACCTGGTCCTGAGCCAGCTCCATGATTCTTGCTATACTTGAGCCCATTGTCGCTGCCACTGTGTCAATCCATCTCATTGAGGGCCTTCCCCTCTTTTGTCGACCCTCCCCCTTACCAATCATGACATCTTCTTCAGAGAATAGTCCCTTCTGATAACATGACCAAAGTATTGTGAGACGAAATCTGGTCATTCTTGTCTCCAAGGAGCATTCTGGTTGTACTACCTCCAGGACAGATTTGTTAGTTCTTTAGTAGTCCATGATACTTTCCACATTCTTCACCAACACCACAGCTCAAAAGCTTCAACTCTTCTTCGGTCTTCCTTATTCATTGTCCAACTCTCACATGCATGTGAGGCAATCGAAAACACCATGGCTTGTGTCAGGGGCACTCTAATCCTCAAGGAGACATCTTTGCTCTTCAGCCCTTGAAAGGTACTTTGCAGCCGATTTGCCCAGTGCTATATGTCATCTGATGTTCTGACTGCTACTTCCATTGGCATCAATTGTAGAAGTAATGTGAAGTCTTTGACAATTTAAATCTTTTCCCCAATTATTGTAATGCTGCTTTTAGGACCAGTTGTGAGGGTTTTGTTTTCTTTATATTGAGTTTTAATCCATAATGCAGACTGTATTCTTCAATCTTCATCAGTAAGTGCTTCAAGTCATCCTCACTTTCAGCAAGCAAAATTGCATCGTCAGCATATCTCAGGTTGTTAATGATTCTTCCTCCAATCCTGATGACACATTCTTCTTCATATAGTCGAGCTTCTTGGATTATTTGCTCAGCATACAGATTGAGTAAGTATGGTGAAAGGATACAACCTTGACACACTCCCTTCTTGATTTTAAAACGTGTAGTGTTCCCTTTTTCTGTTTGAACAACAGCCTCCTGGTCTATGTACAGGTTCCTCATGAGTACAATTAAGTGTTCTGGAATTCCCATTCTTCTCAGTGTTATCCACAATTTGTG
>NW_006922283.1:865569-871423 GCF_000298275.1 Orycteropus afer afer
TTTTTTTTTTTTAGCTACTTTCTATTCAAGGGCAAGTTTCAGAGTCTCTTCTGACATCCGTTTGGGTCTTTTCTTTCTTGTATTTTTTATGACGTCTTGCTTCCTTCATGGATGATGCTCTTGATGTCATCCCACAATTCTTCTGGTTTTCAGTCAGTGGTGTTCAATGCACCAAATCTATTCTTTAGATGGTCTCTAAATTCATGAGGGATATATTCAAGGTCATATTTTGGCTCTTGTGGACTTGTTTTAATTGTCTTCAATTTCAAGTTGAACTTGCATATGAGCAGTTGATGGTCTGTTCCACAGTCAGCTCCTGGTCTTGTTTTGGCTGAAGATATTGAGCTTTTCCATCTCCTCTCGCCACAGATGTAGTCAATCTTATTCCTGTGTACTCCATCTGGCAAAGTCCACATGTATAGCCACTGTTTGTGTTGTTGAAAAAAGGTATTTGCAATGAATAAGTCGTTGGTCTTGCAAAATTCTATCATGCAATCTCCAGAGTTATTTCTGTCATTAATGTCAAATTTTCCAACTACCAGTGATTCTTCTTTGTTTCCAACTTTTGCATTCCAGCCAGCAGTGATAATTTATACATCTTGATTGCATGTTCAGTCAATTTCAGACTACAGAAGTTGATAAAAATCTTAAATTTCCTTATCTTTGGCTTTGGTGGTTGGTGCATAAATTTGAATAATAGTCGTATTAACTAGTCTTCTTTGTAGATGTATGGATATTATCCTATCACTGACAGCATTGTACTTCAGGACAGATCTTGAAACATCCTTCGTGATGATGACTGCCACACCATTCCTCTTCAATTTGTCATTCCCAGCATAATAGATCATATGGTTGTCTGATTCAGAATGCCCAAAACCTGTCCATTTCAGCTCACTAATGCCTAGGATATCAAACTTTATGAGTTCTATTTAATTTTTGACAACTTCCAATTTTCCTAGATTCATACTCTGTACAATCCATGTTCCAATTATTAATAAATGTTTTCAGTTGTTTCTCCTCAATTTGAGTCATGCCATGTCAGCACCTGAAGGTCCTGAAAAACTTATTTTATCCATATCATTAAGGTTGGTTCTACTCTGATGAGGCAGCTCTTTCCCAGTCCTGTTTTGAGTATCTTCCAACCCAAGGGGCTCGTCTTCCTGCACTGTGTCAGAATATGTTTCCAAGCTATTCATAAAGTTGCCCAGTAATGTATCAGACAGTGCTTCTCTGCTATCCATAAGGTTTTTCCTGGTCAATTTTTGAGAAGTAGATGGCCTCCTTCTGCTTCCAAGTCTGTCTTAGTCTATAAGCTGCATTGAAACCTGTGTACCATGTGCAACTCTGCTGGCATCTGAAACACCAGTGGTACAGCCTCAAGCCTCTCAATAACGTACATGCCCCACAGAATGACAAACTGACAGTTGACTTTGTCTTCCTTAGCTGTTGGAAATCTCTGCACCCTCCCCTTACCTAATTCCTACCTGGAACCTGCCACTTTGTGATCCCTAGCCATTCCCTCCCTTTCTTGGCTCTAGGGAGCTGGGGGCCTAGCTTTGCCTCCCGCCCCTTTTAGCTGGATTACATATACACCATTTTTTGTTATTTTAAGATTCTTATCCTCAGTGATTGTCCTTTAAGTCAATTTTAGCACATAACAGCTTGTATAAAGGTAAAAAATGATATCTGTGAAAACAGAGGTGGTCCAAATTACTGCTTCCTAATTGCATGACTTGAAGAAATTACTTAACTCTGAGTTTTAATGTTAAAATCTAAAATTAACAGAATGATACTGAATATTCCACAGGGCTATATGAAGATTAAATGTGATAACTAATTAATGTTCTTTAAAAAGAACAATGAATATTAGAAATTACTATTAAGAAAATTTCATATAGTGTTGTTATGAGTTGGCATTGATTTTATGACAATGGATTTGTTTGTCTTTTTTTATTCAGAAAATAGAAGGTAGTGGTGGTTCATTGGTACAATTGTTGCCTTCTATGTGGGAGACCTGGGTTCGATTCCCTGTCAATGCAGCCACAACCTGTCAGTGGAAGCCTGCATTCTCCTATGATACTGAGCAGCTTTCAGCAGAGTTTCCAGATTGAGGCACACTAGGAAGAAATCCCTGGTGATCTACTTCCAAAAATTAGCCAGTGGAAATATCCTATGGATCATGATGTTCTGACCCTGGGGTCCAACTCAACTGCAGCTAACAATAACACTATTCAGAAAATATTAAGTGAGATCAAGCCAGTCATGATTGCTTCTACCAGTCGGATTGTCCTCCCCTATCCCTAGTGCTCATCGTGTACTGCCCATCTAGGAGCAGGGATTCTCTGATCTTTCAGGATTCTCTAGCCTAATGCCTTCATGTACAGGCATAAAAGCTGAAGCTTAGAGTTGCAGGGCCTAGTTATGGCCACGCAGGAAGCTAATGGTCAAGGCCCCTGGGGTCCTGTCTATTTCCCCAGCTCCCCAGGGGTTGACCTCTCTGCCACCTCACATTTCTGTGCCTTTTGACCTACAGAAGTGCACAGGGAGGCCTTTGACAAATAAACAGTGGCCTAGAGATTAAACTGCACCTGAAGCTGGTTATGCAGGTTCACTTAGCATTTGAACCAAGGGTGGAAATTTAGCTATACCCAGATTGCAGAGGGATTGCCCCATTCTCAGACTCAGCCTGCAATTTTTTTTTTTTTTTTTTTTCCATTTAGTAAATATAAAAAGGGAGGAGTGAAATAAATCTCATTAAAAGAAACATAAGCCTGGATAAATTTTAGAAAGAAACAACTGAGAAAAGCAAGTTAAGACAAAGCAACAACAAAAAAACCACAGGAAAGAAACTAAACATATTTGGGCGTAAGAAACAATTCCAGATAAACTTTCCGCTGGTTATCACTTACATTATGGACAGAAAAGGGATATGGTGGAATGAAGTGCTAAGGATTAGTTTCCAAAGTAAATGATCTTCTTTAAAATTAGAAAATCTCTCTTGGGCACAGTGAGGAACAGGTGATAAAGCACCTGGATATGAGGGAAAATGCCCTGGGGCATCTAAGTGAGCACCCGTCCCTGTTTCCTGGGACTGAGGGAAACCCTAGGCTGTGGACTTTCAGTGCTCCCATCAAGTGAACTGAGACAGTAGGTCCTTCTGTTTATCTCGTATACGCTTAGTGAAAGGTGATATTTCTGATTTCTGTAATTGTTAGGTATTAACAACATAGTAAAGTTCTAGGAATATAGAGGGAAAAATGATCACTTTAGGGCTTATGACTAGGATGGGATTTTTAGTGGAGACAGGATGAAGGTCAGTTCTTAAACGTGTGTGTAGGGCATGTAGAGGGTCAGGATTTAGGCACCCAAGGTGGGAGAAACAGCAGGAACAATGCTGCAGGGAGAGGAGAGCATGAAGCATCCAAAAGGGAACTTGAATGTACTCCCCTCTACACACACACATGCATGCATACACATAGGTGCACACAGACACATACCTGGTCCTTCCCTAGTGTTCCCATTTATTTAGATGAATGGTTTGTTAATCCCTCCACATGCTCAGGCAAAAAGCCTCAGTTGCTATTGATTTCTCTCTTTCCTCCAGGACTTTTAACTGGCTTATTCCAGTTAGACTCCCTACAGAGAATTTGCTTTTCTGCCCCAGATATACTAAATCAGAATCTATATTTTAATAAGATCCCCAGGTGATTCTTACAGGTGATTGTTAAAATGTAAATTTGACTGCAGTGGTGGAGTGGCTAAAGCACTTCACAGCTAACCAAAAAGTCAGCAGTTCGAACCCACCAACTGCTCCATGGGAAAAAAATGAGGCAGTTTGCTTCCATAAAGATTTACAATTTTGGAAACTCTACGCGACAGTTCGACTCTGTCCAATAGGGTTTCTGAGTTGGAATCTACTGGATGGCACTGAGCTTGATTTGGATTGGTCTTCTGCCAACAACTGGAGAAAACTTGATGCTTTAAAAGGTCTCATGTGATTAGATTAAGCCCACTAGTAAATCTTAATGTCCACTCTACCATATAACATAACCTAATCAAGGGAATAAATCTCTTTATATTCATAATTCCCTGAAATATGTGAATAGGAAAGTATAATTCATCTACCATAATCATGTTTCAAACATTTTTCACTTTACTTCTGCCAAATTGGATTTCTTTCTGTACCTAAACAAACTGACTTTACTCCTACCTCAGGGCCTTTGCATTTGCTATTCCTTCTATTTAGAAAGAGTTTTTGCTTAAAAATCATTTACAATTCTCTGTTTTTCTTCCTCTGACTAACCTGTTAGAGACTTCTCCACCCCTGGAAATTTCCTCTTTACTCTGTGTAGTTATTGCCAGTTAAATAGTAATCATTTACTTTGCTTATTGGTTATGTGTTTATTGTTTCTACTGCACCCTCTTCCCCATATAAGGTCCTTTAAAGGATTTGTTTTGCTCATTGTTGTATCCTCAGTTCCTAGATCAATGAGGTCACATGATAAATAAATAAATAAACAAACCTACTGCCATTGAGTCAATTCCAACTCGTACAATACTGTGGGACAGAGCAGAATTGTCCCATAGGGTTTCCAAGGCTGTAAATCTTTATGGAAACAGACTACCTCATCTTTCTCCCATGGAGGGCTGGTGTGTTTGAACCACCAAACTTTTGTTGGCAGTTGAATGTGTTAACCACTGTGCAACTAGAGCTCAATGAGCACATAAGAAGCCTTCGTTAAGTATTGACTAAGTACAAAAATGAATGCATGTTTTGTGGAAAGGAAGGAAACAAGCTTAGCCAGGATAGAAGGGTTGTAGAAGTAAATAGTGAGAAATAATGGTGGAACATTGTTGTTGTTGTTGTTATGTACCATCAAGTCGGCCCTGACTCATAGCAACTCCTTCTATGGTTTCCAAGGCAGTATCACTGTGGAAGTATATTGCCCAAACTTCCTTCCAAGGAGTGGCTGGTGGGTTTGAACTGCCAGCCTTCTGGTTAGCAGTCAAGTGCCTTAGGCACTATGCTACCAGAGCTTGGCATTGAATGACTTGGTAAGAGTTTGAACATAATCCTAAGAACAGTGAGACTCTCTTGGAGAGATACTGAAGGTGTTGGGGAATATGAGTTCACAAGAAAACAGATGAACCTATAACACACCTCCTAGATGTTTAGGAAAGGTTGCTGTACCTAGAGTATTGAGCATAAATCAAAACAGGGATGGAGGAGTGTAGAGATGGTGGGGGCAAGACGATCTTGTACATCTACCACACCCACACATCTGCCCACCACATTGATTCCCAGATTCCCTGGTTCCCTTGGGATTACGTAACAAATTTTTCTACCTTACATTTTCTAGAGGAATGAGGAGTGAAAATATAATCTTATGTATGTGTCTTGCTGGCTTAAAAGAGGGAAAAAAGCTGTAGTTGAATTAACCATTCAAAATTTATTTGCAGACACCCTTAAGGGAAGAGCAGAGCAAGTACTTGCTGTCAGAATTGCCTTCCTATCCATCAAGTCCCAGGATGTGTCTCCTTCCAAACCTTGAGTTGGACAAAGTGAATTGCATGTGTATTTTCAAATCTGCAGTTTGTAAACCCTTTCTTTTCCTATAATATTATCTATAACCTGTCCCTGATAGCTTGTTGTAGGGCAAAAGGAATTCCCTTAAGTGACACATATTGAGTACATGTGTGTAATAAACTTCAGGATTCTACCACATTTGACAATTCCATTTCTTGCCATATCAGCTTTTTAACATATTTTCTTCCTTGCTATTTGGGTTTTAATTGTATTTATTCCCAGATGCTAGTATATGGTTTAATATGGTTTAAGTTCTAATTTAGAAAA
>NW_006922283.1:871778-897921 GCF_000298275.1 Orycteropus afer afer
GACTCATAGCAACCCTATGTACAACAGAACGAAACACTGCTCGGTCCTGCACCAGCCTCACAATCCTAGCCCACTGTTTCAGTCACTGTGTCAATCCATCTCCTTGAGAGACTTCCTCTTCACTGATCCTCCACTTTACCAAGCATGATATCCCTCTCCAGGGAATACTCCCTTCTGACAACATGGCCAAAGTAGGTGAGGTGAAATCTGACCATTCTTGCTTCCAAAGAGCATTCCAGCTGCACTTCTTCCAGGAGAGATTGTTTGTTCTTCTGGCTGTCCAAGGTATTTTCAGTATTCTTTGCCAACACCACAATTCAATAGCATCAATTCTTCTTTGGACTTCCTTATTCACTGTCCAGCTTTCACATGCATATGGGGCAATAGAAAACACCAAGGCTTGGGTCAGGCATATCTTAGTCTTCAGCAGTTTAAAGAGGACTTTTGCCACAGAGTTGCCCAGTGCAATATGTCATCTGATTTCTTGACTGCTGCTTCCATTTGTGGAAACAAGTAATATGAAATCTTTGACAATTTCAATCTTTCCTCCATTTATCATGATGCTGCTTATTTGTCCTCTTGTGAGGATTTTCATTGTCTTTATGTTGAGGTGTAATCCATACTGCAGACTATAGTCTTTAATCTTCATTAGTAAGTGCTTCAAGTCATCTTCAGTTTCAGCAAGCAATGTTGTGTCGTCTGCATACCACAGGTCGTTAATGAGACTTCCTCCAATCCTGATGCCACAGCCTTCTTCATATCGTCCAGCTTCTTGGATTATTTGCTCAGCATGCAGATTGAATAAGTATGGTGAAAGGCTACAACCCTGACACACTTCCTTCCTGATTTTAAACCATGCAATATCTCTTTGTTTTGTTCAAATGACAGCCTCCTAGTCTATGGAATCTATGGACAGATTCTGTATGAGAACAATTAAGCATTCTAGAATTTCCATTCTTCTCAATATTATTCATAATTTGTTACGATTAACACAATCAAATGCTTTTGCATAGTCAGTAAAACACAAGTAAACATCTTTCTGGTATTTGTTTTCAGCCGAGATCCATCTGATACCAGCAATGATATCCCTCATTACACATCCTCTTCTGAATCCAGCTTTCCTCCTAATCTTTTTGATCTCTTATTAATCTAATGAAGTTCTTGTAATTTTATTGATTCTAGAGAGATGTATTCAAATACTTCTGAATGTAGGATCCTTGCTAAGGTGATTTCACATACACAGTCTCACTCTCTAGCAGGTGAAATGGGTTTATAATGTATATGTATATTATATGTGTGTGGTGGTGTTGTTGCACACTCTCAAGTTGACTCCAACTCATAGCTCCTTTCATGTAACAGAGTAGAACTACTCTTAGGGTTTTCTTAGCTGTACTCTTTATGGAAACAGATTGCTAGGTCTTTCTCCTCTGTAGAGCTATGTGGGTTAGTTAGAACTGCCAATTTTTCATTTAGCTACCAAGCATGTTAACTGTTTATGTGCCACCAGGACTCCTTAATATATATGTATGTATCTATCCATCTCTCTCTCTAAATAGATCTATACTATAAGGAGTTGTTCTGATTACCTAATGCCACTCTGACAAGAATATACCACAGATGGGATGGCTTAACAAACAGGAGTTACAGTTTGGAGGCTTTGAGTCCAAGTGCAAAGTGCCAGGCTCTAGAGGCTGGGTGAAAGCCCCTCAGCCTTGGGCTTCAGCTCTGCCTTCAGCTCCTGGCCCACAGAAGCTAGAGGCTTTTCTTCACTGAAACAGCTGCTGGCTGCTGAGGTTGCCAAGCCCAAAGTTGACAAGTAAAAAGGCAAAATCCCAATACTACCAAAGCATATGGCAGGCATTAATTCAATCCATTGTAAGTCCCAAAGTCAGCAGAGCATGGCAGGCTGCTGAACAATGGCTACATGCAGGGTTCAAGGCACCATAAGCTAGAGACCATTCCCAATGGTGCTTCTTATATACGGGAAGCAGACCATATACCCAAAGCAGCTACTCAGCTACTTGTGGTAGATCCCACCATGGAGTTGATTGCCAGTCTCATCATGGGGAACAACTACCACCAGCTAGCTGCCCAGCCACTCAACCAGGCCTAGCTAAGTTGACACAAAAACATAACTACCACAGGAGTTTTGGTGGTGGAGTGATTAAAGCACTTGGTCAATAACCTAAATGTCAGCCATTCAAACCAACCAACAGCTCTTCAGGAGAAAGATGATGCAGCCTGCTTTTGTAAAGATTACATACAGCCTTGGAAACTCTATGGAACAGTTCTACTCTGTATTATAGGATAGTTATGAATTGGAATAGACTCAGTGGCAATGAGTATGGTAGGTATTCATAGTATAGGTGTGTTTGTGTGTGTGTATAAAATCAGTGTGCAAATAATGATGCCTTTTATTTAAGTTTAATGGATGAATAATCTGAGCTATAAATATTTTCATTCATAGAACTATTCTGTGATATAGTAGGCATGTGGTCTTGTGACAAAATATTAGCTGAATCCAGATCAAAGTAAATCAAAGAAAGTAGTATTTGTTTAGAAGTTTTAATGGTCAGTCAGGAATTTCCTTTTTGGTTACCTCCTAATAAAGTGAGATTTCACTGATGTGAAGTGACGGGAACTGAAGGGTTTGATCTGGCTGACCAGATTTTGCCAAGAGTATCTATGTCCCCTGGGCTTCAGACCAAAGTACATAATTAATTTTTTGCCCAGGCCTGTGGGAGTACACATGACTTGTCATAAAACAGGCTACTGGCATCCTTACACTTTGAGGGTATTAGTTTCACGAGAAAGACTGAGGAAGAAGCTATTAGTAAAACTATGTTGATCTTTCAGGAGAGAGAAAATTGAGCCTTCAGGCGAAAAGGAAAAGGTTCAGAAGGAATAGCTGATGTGTCTACGATAATCATGTTTACATGAGTAAGAGGTGTCAAAGTGACATTACTCATGAGACTGATTTGGACAGAATGTTGCAAATCACTTTCAAGATTTTTTTTGGACTTCCCCATATTTTTGGTGGTTGGAGTCAGGATTACTGGCTTTGGTAATTAATCCTTCCCAGCTTGCATTCTTTGCTACTGAGCATAGGAGTGATTCAGATGCCCAACCTTCTAAATCAAGATAATGCTTGACCTCTGAAAGCCGAAACCTTTCCCTCACTTAGCCAGAGAAACTAAATCCACAAGCAGAATTGGTAAAATCAGCAGAGTTCATATTTGAAGCAAACTTAGAAGATGAGTTGGGCATTTTCAGAGTATGTTGAGAGTATAAAACATTATAAACTCAGACAAAGTTAGTTAGTATTGTGTGTGAGCATAGACATGGGTTCTTAAGCAGCTGTAATATTATCAAGGGAACATCATATTTCAACATATGCTTATCAAAGGTGATTTATCGTGGCTGTTGGGTTTGTATATTTATTCGCCTAATGTTAGGCTGTTTCACAAGATCATTATATTAGTATCACAACTATGCATAAAGAAACTCCACTGGTTATGTTTGGCAAGAGCTAAAATGTTTATGAGGTCATTTTCCCAAATAAACTATCATTAGCTTTGTGTTACTCTGCAATTAGTTGTAATGTCTTTAAATGACTCCTAAGGCCCTTGTCGGATTGAGTAGATAAATAAAATGATCACTTTGCTTTTTCTCAAGAAAGGAGAGGAGGATTACTTTTTCCTTATGAAATCAAGTAAGTGTTATAAAGAATTAAAACAAAAATGGATCCAACTTAAGAGCAATGGGACCATGTGGTCTAGTACCCTGCACAGGTCCTTGGCACAGAACAGGTGTTTAAAAATATTTGAAAAAGTAATTGAAACTGAATGATAATTTTTCTCTTTTTTTAATATCAAAATATTTAATATGTAAATATTAATATTCAATATCAAGATTTTTGAGGGGAGAGAGAAAAGAAAAACTTTGATCAAGTTTGTCATATTATTTTCAACTATATCATTTCTTTGATTTTAAAAATCAGTCTAAGGTGGGGTGGGATGAGCCAAGCATGGGAAAAATCTGTGTTATGAAAACAAATGACATCGTTAGAGATTTTCCATGTCCACTGCTGTGTCCAGGATTTGGCTCCAGGGTCTCCCCTGGCTTCCCTGGGCACTCTGAACTTGCTTTTATCAGGCCTCTTATCTCTTAGTGCCACAATTGTTGAGTTACTTTGTCTATCCCTCTAGATTGCTTGTACCTTGAGAGCATGGTTTAAATGTATTCCTTAACTTTATATTCCCAGGGCCCACTTAGTGTCTGGAACAGATGAAGAGCTCAACGATAGAGGTTGAATGACTGAATTCTGAAGCTTTTTGAAGCTACAGCATCCTTTCAGTTCTTGTGTGTGTGTGTTGTTCAAGATGTTACTATACTCACAAAAAACAAAAAACAAAACAAAAGCCCCTGCCATTGAGTCAATTCTGACTCATAGCAGCCCTCATTGGGTTTCCTAGGTGATAAATCTCTATAGAAGTGGATTGCCCAGTCTTTCTCCCACGGAGTAGCTGGTAGGTTTGAACCACTAACCTTCTGGTTAGCAGTCTGATGCCTTAGTCACTGTGCTACTTTACTCACCAAATCATGTTTTTGTTTTTTTTTCTTACTATGTGTAATCTAGGAGCTCTGGTGGCATAGTGGCTAAGCCATTTGTCTGCTAACAAGAAGGCTGGCAGTTCAAACCCACCAGCCACTCCTTAGAAGGAAGATTGGGCAATCTACTTCTATGGAGATACTGCCTTAGAAACCCAATGAGGGGTCACTATGTGTCAGATCCAACTCGATGGCAGTGAATATGTTTAATCTAAACTGAATTTTTTTACTCACACACATACACACCACATATACCCATCACAACTGCTACACAAATCACATATAAATTCAAAATTTTAGAATTTAAAATCAGAAAGGTCTAATCTCCAGATTTTTTCATTTCCGGCAGCCAAGCCTTTCTGGTATCAGAATAGAAGGCTCTGTACAATTGTGCATGTGGGCTGTCCTTAGTTGTTGTTCCTATTATTATTATTTTTTTGTTGTTGTTGTTGTTATTTTCTTAAGAATTTAGTTCCACCAGCAGTTGTAAACATAAAAGATACTGATTTTAGGCTCAAATTCTTTGCTGCTAAACCTCCTTTATGTTTATAACACAGAGCAACTCTCAGAAGCCTGGCCTTCACAGGCTAAAGTTTGGAGATGCTCAGAAAAAATTGGAGAAATTTGTGAATCAAAGCCAAAGCACAGTTTTTCTTTATGTAAACTTTTTCATCTTGGCTCGTTTTGATGTCAAAAGGCCTAGATTCAGAGGAGGTAAAAAAAAAAGTGAGGTGAGTTTACTTCCTTCTGTGCTATAGTACACATGAACTTTAGAGGGAGAATTTGCAAGTTATAAGGTCTAAAATATTTGCTCCCTGCCTTTCTAGTACACGTGTTTGAGGCTGAGAATCTTATCAGTAGATAAGGGCCAAAAAGGCTGCCATCCTACATTCCACAAATACACTTCCAGATGGTTTGAAGACTAAGGGGTGAAAAACCCAAGCTCTTCAATCATGCCAAACAGCCCACACCTTTATGGCCCCATTTGTTTAGCAGCCTGTCATGGGCCTCCTAACATCTCAGAATCAACCATGGGACAGCTGTTTAATTAACTCCTCCAGGCTGCATTTTGGTGGGGGTAATTCATTTATTATGAAAAACAAATAGAAAGTTCTAAGATATTATTTGTTCTTTTTTCTTTAGTGGTTACTGTTATCTGGAGCTTCTGGTTCAGTCCAATAGTAATAATGATGGTTTCTTCAAAGGATCCATTTGATTTTTCATTTTCTTTCTTTCTCTTTTCTTCCTTCTCTCCTTCCTTCCTTTCTTTCTTTCTCGCCATCCTTCTTTCTTTCTTCCTTTCTAATTACATAATGTAGAGTAAAATCCAAAGGGCCTTGCCATTTTAAAGATGTAGAACATGAGGTCCAAAAAATAAAAAGGATAGCTGGTCAAGCTTGAATTAGAATCCAAATCTTCTTTTGAGGAAGTGTTCCAAGTATGCCTCTTTCCTGTTTAGAATTTTGGGGAATCTTGATTCCTCAGGGTTTCTGACCTCAGGATATGCTCAGGTGATACTCAGAGCCTGGGCTCGTAGAATGTGCTTCCCTGAGCCCAAAACACAAGGCATGATTGGCAAGCGTTGACTGATTGAGTTAAACTATTCCAGAGAATCAAAGTGCTGAGAATAGCTACAACTTCTCCCAGTTATGTGCTATAACTTTACAAAGAAGTAAGAATTAAGGAAGTGAGAGTGAGTTCCAGTGGTGGGGGGTGGGGGGCGGATAATGAAAGCCAGGTTCTCTGGTGCAATCTGTCTAGAAGCCTATGGCCAAGCCACAGTTGTTGGGAAGTAGGCCTAAGGAGCTCCCTGGATAGGCAGCAATGTTCCTCAGCCCATGGCACATACTTTTCCTACACTCACATTCTTGTAGGAAAGGACTTATCCATATCGTGGGTTCATAGAACTTTGTGCTCATTTGAGTTCCTGAGACCCAAGGCACAAAACATGGCACTCTTGGAATTCTCTCTGTGTCTATTTTCAGTCTCCCCTGATTCACACATCCTTTGTTCAGGTTCAGACAGAATCTAGCAGAGTGTTACGATCCTCAAAGCCAAGGTTTTTACACTTAGAGTTAAAAATGAGGCAAAAAAAAAAAAAAAAAATGATCCTTACCCATGTAGAGTATTTGGGGGAATGTGGAACTTTGAATCATAGAATTTTCTGGAGAGTGAGCTCATGATTCATCACTACTGAACAGAACATTCAACTTGGTTCTCAGTATTTTGTGGAGTTCTCTGGGCTGTAGAATGCTTTCCTCCTGGCACCACCCCAAAATGCATCAGGTGCAGATTAGATTAGCCTTGTGCTTTACAGAGCAAGCTGGAGACTGGACTGGAAACTCAGTATTCTGGCTTGTAGTTGCAGCTGTCCCACTAAGTGATTAGGTGTCTTGGCAGAAGTGGCTACACATCTATGATTCACAGTTTCTCCTAGCTGTGATCCTATAGAGTTCAAATAGTTTTGTGCTTTTAAACAGTATACTCCGAAGGAAACTCAATGGTCACCTTGGTGGGGTTAGATCAGTAAGATACACTGTTGAAAAGCATTAAAAAAAAAAAAAAAAAAAAAGTATTGGAAGACAACAACCAGAGTGATCTAGTGCATATTGTTAAAAAGTGAGAATTTGGCTATCAGTCACACAAATCTGGTTTCATATATCAGCTCAGCCACTTATGAGCTGTGTGCCAGGGGTAATTTTCTTAACCTCTCTGAGTCTCCCTTTGCTCATCTTTAAAGAAGAAATAACAATTTTAACTCTCTCAGAGGTCATTGATGAGTAATGAGTTATGGAAGGAAAAATGCTTCCCATAGTACCTGTTATTACTTGTGGTAGCCCAAGCCTTGATCCAAGCCACAGGATTTTCAATCCCCTCATATTCTTGTGAAAGCTGGATAATGAACAAGAAAGACTGAAGAAGAGATGAAGCATTTGAGTTATGGTGTTGGCAAAGAATATTGAATACATTAGGGACAGCCAGAAGAACGAACAGATCTCTCCTGATAGAAGTACAGCCAGAATGCTCCTTAGAAGTGAGGATGGTGAGACTTCATTTCACGTACTTTGAATATGTTATGAGGAGGGACCAGTCTCTGGAGAAGGACATCATGCTTGGTAAAATAGAGGGTCAGCAGAAGGAGAGGAAGACTCTCAATGAGATGGATTAATACAGTGACTGCAACAATAGGCTGAAACATAGCAATAATCATGACAATGGCACAGGACCAGGCAGCGTTTCATTATTTTGTACATAGGGTCTCTCTGATTTGGAAGTGACTTGATGACACCTAACAACAACAACGACATTATCTATAATGGCTCTTCTTTCTATGATAGCTGGACATGGGGAGGTTCTACTGAAGCATTGTTACCGTGGCTACCATCTTCTGCAATGTAAAGGTAATTTCTAAACCTAAGCCGTCAGACCTTCAGGACAGGGTGTGAGCCCAACTTGGGAAATACAGAAGGTCAAAGAAGGCAGGTCCTCCAAGGCCGTCCGTTTGTGCAGAGGAGACAAAACTTTTCTCAGCTCTTGCACAGGGTGGGAGACTTGGAATGTTGCTGTTCTTGCTTCGCTCCTTCTCACCCCAACAGTGCAGGGTTATTCTGGGTCTACATATTTTGGGAGTCATAATGAGTTGCCTCTCATCAGACCTTGCCATTTTCAGACAGCTTTTACTACTCCCTTGGACACTGGGACAACCTAGCAATTTAGGAGCTATAGTGGACTAGGCTGGAAATAGAGAAGCCTGAGCTGCAGTTCTGGTCTTGGACACTGGTGATGTGGGAGTGAGGAATTTCTGTTCTTTCTTTCATAAAAGGGGGCAGCAAATGTTTCAAAAACACAGAGAAATGGTCACAGAGGACAAGAAAACAGATTTTCTTGCTGTTACATCATATCGGGCTAGGAGAACCCAAAAGTATAGATGATTTCTTATGTAGCAAAGAAGAAAATTCTGTAAGCATTGGGTTGAACAATGGTCTCTCTTCCCATTTTGTGCCTAAGAGAAACCCAATTTGCCTGATTATGATTCATTTTGAGCTCAACTTTTACTGACAGTGAGAATGTATTTGAAAAGAGGAAAGCTCTCAGTTATACCCATTTCTGACACAAATATAGCCCTTATTAGTGTCTTCAAATATTAAAGACCAATCATCCCTTCTTTTCTTACAGTGCACAGTACCCTAGCTCTAGAATTTCAAAGCAGGTCTTCCTGAATGTGAAATCAGGCACTTTTCTTTCTTAACAGTGAATCTATGAAATAATTCCATGGTCCAATTATTTCTGGTCCTAGTCTTTCCCAAGATGCACCTAATCCCTGACTCAATTAAGCATAAATATGTGTGCTTTATTCATAAGTATAAAAAATATAAGTGCAGGTTGTTTAAGTGATTCAAAAACCCACATTCTCTCTTCTCTTATGACTGGGGGGAAGGGAGAAAAATGTTATACTCGTTACATTTTGCCCAAGTTTCTAAATAAAAGAGTGTTGTCTTGACTTTAAGCACAGGATAAAGGAAATGCTTGTCTCCAGGAGCTGACACTTCCTCTGGTCATATTTCAGATACAATTAGCCCCCATTGATGGTGGTGGTTGATCTATCAAATGAGCAGCTAATCTTATCTGTGTCTCACAAATGGCTCAGATGGTAGCTTGTGTCTTTGATTACTGGGGGACTGGTCCCCATCAGACTGCTTTGCTCCAAACAGTGGTCCTTTCAGCCTCCTGCTCCTGGAGATCAAAGAACTCTCCCCTCTCCCTATCTGCAGGGAAGCTCATTAGAGGGAGGCTGTCAGGGTTATAATCATGCAACAGTTTTACTTCTGGGTTATAACGCTTTCCCCTTCTTATCAGTCTGTGAGGTCCAAAGTGAGAAGGATAAAGAAGGTCCCGATGACATCTGATACATTTAATAGGCCTTCTAGTGACTGCCTGGGCCTCTGCTCTCTGCCACTACTGCCTCACCAACTATTGAAGGACTTCCTCCACCCCCACATCTATAGGACTTGTACTTTATTCCGTCATGGAATGAGGTGGTTGTTGGGAATCCATTCTCTCTTAACATATCCTTTATACGGAGAACTGCACTAGCACAGAATCAAATAAGGTGGAAGCATCTAAGTCCAAAGACGTGCCTTAAAGTTTTATTTCTTTTACTGAATAACTGTGAATTTGGGTATTTTACAGTGAACTTCAATTTTTTCCATAAAGCAGGGAAAATATCTTTTCTCACAGGATTTAATACAGACGTTTCAAAGATTCCCTCTCCCTAGGAAGCTTTCTATTATAACACGAGTTCTACTTTTCTATAAGGAGACCTGGTAGTGCAATGGTGAAGTGCTTGTCTGCTAACTGAAAAGCTGGTGGTTCAAAGTCACCCAGAAGCTCTATGAAGAAAGAGCAGGAGACCTGCTCTCATAAAGATGATAGTCCAGAAAACTCAGTAGGGGCAGTTCTATTCTGTCACAGGAGGTCAGTCTGAGTCAAAAATTGACTTGACATCATCCAACAGCAATCCTTCCTCTGCTTCTCTCACTTGAGTTAAACCAACTCCAATTCTGAATTGTTTCCCTCTGCTACACTCCTGTTGCCCCCTGGGATTACCACTAACACAGCACCTATCACACTGTGAATTTCTGTTGACCTATCTTTTTCTTTCAAATAGACATAGAGGCAAATAGACATTGTGGCATGAGAGGCTAAAGCTCCTCATGATATACCAAAGGATGCCTGCATTCAGCACACAGAAAATGCTAAACTAGTGTTTATTACACTCAATGCATGAAGTTTTGTATACTAAAATTATTTAGTAGATGTAGTTGAATTATTTCGGAAAGAAGGCTGGGCAATCTACTTCTGTAGTGATACCGCCTCCGAAACCCAAGGAGGGGTTGCTATGAGTCAGGTCCGACTAGAAGGCACATAACAAAAACAACAATGGAATTATTTTTGAATGTAGAGCATTTCACAGCTTCATTTGAACCCATATATATGATTTAATAGAGTGATTCTGGGATGAGGCCAAGCATTTGCATTTCTAACAAGCTCCCACTTTGCTAAATACTCATCGAATCAATCTTCCTATTTATAAATGAAGAAACAGGCCCATATTAGATATGTGACTTGACTATGGTCAGCCAACTAGTCAGAGACACTCAATGAGTTCTTATACCTAGGTAATTAAAGTGAACTCTATCTCAAATACTGTTAGTGGGATTTTTTTTTTTTTTTTTTTAATACGTAAGAGGAACGGCTGTTTTGGTTTGTTTCTAACTTATGTCTAGATTCTTTGGCTTCAAACTTTGCTCCTTTGAAAAATAAATTATTATTGCCATAAAACTATTTATAACAAAACATTGACAATTCAATAAGTTTTACAAGGATAACTTTCAGTGACAATGATTATGTTCATCAAGTTGTATAACCCTTTGGTCTTTTAATTCTAAATCTTATGGTCATTTCACAGCATGCTGTTTTCATGTTAAGGTGCCCTATAGCCGTGTTGCTGGATAATGGATTGATTTTTTATCTTTACCTCTATTTTCTTTATATTAATTGAAAATTTTAGAAATATTTGAGAATAAATGCGTAGTGGATGAATGGTCACAGAAAAGTCTGAGTCCCACAAGACCAACTTGATGGTCTGCATTGCTTACTCCAGTAGTATTCTAGGGAAGGGCTTCATAAATGCATACATATTGCCATAAATATCATTACCCAGAGAAATGAGAAGCAACGTGACCTATGAGGGGAGGGTGGGATTTGTAGCTGGATAGGATTAATTTTCACTTCTTTACATCCTTGCTGGTATACAATTGTTTAAAGGATTTAAAATCTAGGAGATTCATTTTGCTACTTTGTAAGATAGGAAACATATATTTCATAGCATTATTGTAAGAATTAAAAGAAGTACATTTTTTAAAAGGAGCCCTGGTCCTGGTGTGGTTAAGTGCTCAGCTGCTAATCAAAAGGTTGGCATTTCAAACACACAAGTGACTCTGCAGGAGAAAGTGTGGCAGTCTACTTCCATAAATATTAAAGCCTTGGAAATTCTATGGGACAGCATTACTCTCTCCTATAGGGTTGCTACAAGTCAGAATTGATTCAACCATTAATAGGCTTTTTTTTTTTTTTTTGGACTAAATTTTTGTAGTATCTTGAATGGTTTCTGGAATGTACCAAGTGATTGGCCAACATGAAGTTCTATCTTTTTTTTTTCCCCTTTCATCACCTTCTCCCCATCCCTCTCCCACTATCACCCAATAGCTAATATTAGGAGAACATGAATGAGAAATGAAACTCATCTAGGAAATTAAGCAAGTAGATTCTTTTGTCTTTGTCCTTCTGATTTACTTACTATTCTTTCCTCAACATTAACTATCCATTTTTTTTTCATTGAAATCTATTTAACACTTTTAAGATTGAAATTATTTGTAGTCAAAATAATGATATTCCTATTAAATATAATTTGGGAGACCTTAGTATTAATTGTAATTATAATGGAACTTTATGTCAGACACACATTATAGGCCATGTGATGAAAGAAACTCAGGCACTCCCTAGAGATCAGTGACAAGTTTATCAGAATATTAATCTCCTTCGGTTACTATTTAAGAGAACAAGTAACTATTCCGTCACTAACTGCTAATAATAATATATAATCTTCCTGCTATGATGGATGATAATTTAAGCTTCAGCTGAATATATTTATTTAGCTGACAGAAACCATGACTCAATTTTATTTGTTTTAAATGACAATGCAATAAAAGCCAGACTAGCTATAGCACTTGGAGAATGGCATATTTTGAGTAATTAAAATCTTAATTTATCTTTATTAAAAAAAAAAAAAAAAAAAAAAAAAAAAAAAAATTCAATGAGTCAGTTTCAACTCATAGGGACTCTCTAGGGCAAGGTAGAACTGCTCCACAGGGTTTTATAGAAGCAGACTGCCTCATCTTTCTCCCATGGAGCAGTTGGTTGATTCAAACCACCAACTTTCTGGTTAGCAGCTGACTGCTTAACCACTGCACCACCAGAGCTCCTTTGCTTTATTAGAATCAATCAATTCTATAGATTTCATATGAAGCTTTGAACATATGTCTGAATTCTTTGTTAAGTTGCATCTGGCATCTTTAGATAAGTCTTTGTTTATCCCATTTTTTAGAATACAGGCACTTTGACCATCAAATCTAATGGCATATATTTTTTTTTTTTTAGTTGGAGAAATTCTGAGAAATGGTGCAAATATTTGTTGATCAGATTAGAACTAGCTCTTATGATCCCAAATAAATTGCAGATATTAAGCAACTTTTAGCTTTCATAATGGAATAAAACCAAAAAAACCGAACTCATTGCTGTCACGTTGATTCAATTCATTGCTACCCCTCCTTGGGTTTCTGAGGTGATATCTACAGAAGTAGGTTGCCCAATCTTCCTTCTGAGAGTGGTTGTTAGGTTTGAACCACCAGACTTCTAGTCAGCAGTTAAATGCCTTAGGCACTACGCCACCAGAGCTCTATTTATGGATATGAACAGTCATCTGAATTCTGGTTAGTTTGGCTTTTATGGATATACCCTGACATGATATAATCTCCATCAATTGCTGTTTCATCATGATTATGCTAAGATCTAACTAATGGGGTAGCACTAACCATTCTTTTACTTGGAAAGTAGCAGGCCATTTTCAGCCCAAAGACAATGTTGTATGTATGAGTGACATCATAGAGGGGAACCCCCCCCTTTTATCGTATAAAGGAAGTTTTAGCCAATATAACACTCCTGCCATATTTTTACCCTTCCCTCCTTGAGAGAGCAAGGGACTTACATGATTGGTGAATGTGGGAGAAGAAATTGAATTCAGCCTATCTGCCTCTTTAAAAGCCAGCCTGCAGGCAGAGAAAGTACTTTCTGGTTTGCTCTATGTTTTTGGCAACCTTGAAGGTGGGAGGGTGTGCCCCTTCAGACAATTCAAGGGGTTGTCAGGCACCACAAATTATTGAGTGGCTGGGTTTGTCTAAATAATGGGTGGAATATTAGCAAAGCACTTAGTTGAATACCTAAAGCTGTGATCTCTAAATATCTTGTGAATTCATTCAGGATAAAAGCGTGTCCCAATTCTCCAGGGCCTAGGCAAGGCGTTTCAGAATGATGTATGCAAAATCATGTCAGGGTTCTGTAAAATTTGATGCATGAATGATTGAACAAAGTGGGGACACTTCTTGTGAGTTTCTGTTTCTGTATGTGTATTTGTCTAATAAGGCAAAGTGGGTTCCATGACTGAAATAACTTTGGCCTTACCTATCTTTTATTCTTATCTACTTTCCTACTCCCATGTATATCTCCAAAGTAGATGTTTGTCTTCCCAATCTTCTATTTCCTTTAGAACAGAGGTGCTCTCAGAGGTGGAGATGCATATTTGACTTCATGTGAACAAGAAAAAAAAAGAGACAGCTTGATAAAAGCCTGGGGCCCTTCTCCTATGAGGAATATTATTGTTTACTTTATGCCCCTGTGGAAGCATCAAGTTGTCATTTTGATATGTGATTTTTGCTGTCTACAAAATATACATGGACCTTGAAGTTTCTTCTGAAAAAATTTTTATCATCTTGGGTATGTTGCTGGGTCAAGAAGTACTATAGTGATTTTTGAGTCATGCTTTTCCTGAGATAGAAGTGGCTCATGAAACTCTCAACTAATCATTTGGAGAAAATAGAAAGCACCTGCTTCACTGTCAAAGCTGGCTACTAAATGAGTCTAACTCACTCAACCTCAAGTCAGTGCACTTCCATTTGAGTCTAACAATCTCTATGTGAGTGCATAATTCCCCTTAATCCAGAGAAACAGAGTCCACAAACTGTAATTTCTTTGGGATGTGGCTTACTGATGGCTTTCCTGCCCATGTTTCCACTGTTAATAGGACTGGGGAAGTCTGATTATGACTGGGAGGTCTGTTTGAATATTTTAATTGGGAGATGGGATAAGTTGTTATTCATTCAATACTATTCATTTACTCACCTAGTCATATGCTGACTCAGTTATCAGACATATTTGAAATGCACATTCTGTGCCACTCTTTTACCTGCAGAGGCATGCAAACATAAGTAAGCTGTAAATTCTTACTCAGGAAGCTCCCAGGCTGGTGGAGGAAACAGACATGAGCATAAAAATCATAATAAAGTCCTATAAATTCTATAATAAATGCAGAGAGAAAAGTCACTAAACTTTCTTTTCTGGAGAATCAGTAGAGGCTTCTTAGAGGAATTGCTATAGAAGCTGAAACCTGGAAGACTAAACTGATATAGCCACATCCTGATTTGGCTACTTGGGTTGAATGAAAAATAATACAAGGAAAGCAGGATGAGAGCATAGCTTTCCAGGAGTTCAGATTTTGAAGGTGAGAGGGTGAGGTTAAGCTACAGAGAAAAGTCAATGTAGTCTTTCTATCGGCTAGGAATATAGTAAGGCCTTAACTTTCTTGTTCCCTACAAGGTGTCTTATTTAGGGGCCATTACATACTTCAGACAGTTGCATTTGTTGGCATGCTCATTTTTGTCAGACACCATCCTTGGTAATTTTATCTTATATTGATGCCTTACAACAACCTGTAGACCCAATATCCAATTTTATGTATTAAGAAATTAAAGATATAATGAATAAATAATTTACCATCATGCACACAAAGAGCCAGAATTTGAAATTAGCCTTCTACAACCTCAATGATTAGGCTGTTTCTGGTAGCCACACTGCCTCTTTGAGAAGCAGAAAGTACACAGTAACAAAAGAAAAGGAAGAGTGTATACACTCTCTTTTCTAGAGAATGGCTGGGCTTGGAGGGCTCATGGTCTCTCATCAGGCAGGATTGGCTGGCCAATAAGTCCTTATCTTCAGGGCTCTCAAGAGCATCTGATTGTCTTCATATCCACCAGCCCTTCTCCTTGCAACCACACTCCCACCCATTTCATTTCTAATTTACCTATTAGTTCCACTAGATTCTAACATATTTCCAAAAACTGTGGTCCCAGAAAGCTATGGTACGAGGCCAAGAAGAGGTTTCTGCCTCTAACATACTCAAAAGTCTCTCTCTCCTGTGAAGTACTTTTCAAAATATTTGGGAAAGTGCAGCTCTACTCTCCATTCTGGCCTCTTCCTTGTGTCCTAGTGGTGGCTAGAGAGCAAGAAAGTGTGCTTCTGTGAATGTGTTATAATTTCACTTTGGTTATTTCTTTGGGTTCCAAATGAAACTCTGCTTACTTGGTCTCCTACTTCTCAAAGGAAGAGTGGATATTGTTATAGCCCATTTTCTCCGTGCTGCTTTAACAATGTGTGCCTTCAGAGCTATTACATAACTAAAAGACAGAATTAAGCAAGAGTGGCAGAAATCTGGCAGCAAGTAGCCCTCTGCTGATGTTTTTCATTCCAAGGCATATAGAATTACCTTATTGTTCCAGATATTAGCTTTCTGTACCCAGCATATACATATTTAAATAGCATAACAAATGTGCTACATTACAAAGCACCTATATGTCACAAAGACTCAGAAAGCATGTGTTGTGCCAAGGCCTAGAGACAAACTTCCAAGTTTCCTTTTCAACTTAGAGGCAGATCGTCTCAGTGCTTGGGGGGCAGCTAGCCAGCTTGATGTTCGTAGAATATTGTTGAATTCTTTCAGATCCCATGTGGAAAAGAACTTGAATTTGAATGAGATTATCTTCCTGTGATGGGGAAAATCACAAACCCAACTAGGGCACTTTGTCCAGTTTAAACCCAAAGAGGTTATGTTTAGGGTTTTTGCAAAACAACAGGGCTTGGGCTCCAGATTGTGCCTTGCTGGCTCTGGATAACATTATCAACCTTGTGGTTAAGGTTAAGGTTTGGGGTTGAGGTATTGTTAGTGTTTTCATCACTAGCGGAAATGTACACTCTGACAATCACCATGCACACAGATCAAAGGCAGAGGGAGGTGTTATCTGCTGCCGGCTGTGCTGTGACTCTAAGCACGTTTCTGGTGGGCTGACCCCAAGGTGAGCTAGAGTGGGAAAGAGTTCTCTAACAGACAGCTGTGTGTGTGGCTTCATATAAGATGACATTCTAAGAGGAAAGTCTACGTCCCTTCCTTTGGAACAGCCCCACTTACCTAGTTTTAAAAGCATGGAGTGCTTTGGTGAAGGTGTTTGATTGGTGTAGGGAAAAGCATAAGGGATTTATAGAAAGATAATTCTGATGGAAGTGAGAATTTCAAGATTGTTAAGCTAGGTCTGCCATTGATCTGATCTGTTTTCAGACTTGGGGAAAGTCCCTGGTACAGTTACATTGACCCCCTCATACTTGCCCTGAACAAAACATGTTGTTGTTAGCTAACACTGAGTAGGCCTCCAACTCATGGTGACCCTGTGCACAATGGTAAAAGACTGGTGTGAACCCTAGTGTTTTCATAACAACCTAAAATATATAGATGACACAACCTTGCTTGCTTAAAGTGAAAATTTGAAGCACTTACTGATGAAAATTAAAGACTACAGTCTTCAATATGGATTACACCTCAACATAAAGAAAACAAAAGCCCTCACCACTGGACCAATAAGCAATGTTACAATAACTGGAGAAAAGATTGAAGTTGTCAAGGATTTCATTTAACTTGGATCCACAATCAACACCTATGGAAGCAGCAGTCAAGAAATTAAACAATGTATTGCATCAGACAAATGTGCAGCAAAAGACCTCTTAAAAGTGTCAAAGAGCAAATATGCCACTTTGAAGACTAAGGTACACCTGACCCAAGCCATGCACTTGACTGCTAACCAGAAGGCTGGTAGTTCAAACCCACCAGCCACTACTTGTAAAGAAGATTGGGCAATCTACTTCCATAGTGATACTGCCTCAGAAACCCAAGAAGGGGTCACTATGGGTTGGATCTGACTCAACGGCTCTGAGCTTGGAGCTTGGAGCATAAGCATGTGAAAGCTGGACAATGAATAAAGAATATCAAAGAAGAATTGATGGATTTAAATTGTGGTGTTGGAGAAAAATACTGAATACTACTGACTATCAGAAGAATGAACAGATCTGTCTTGAAAGAAGCACAGCCAGAATGCTTGTTAGAAGCAAGAAAAGCCAGACTGCCTCATATGCTTTAGTCATGTTATCAGAAGGTACCAGTTCCTGGAGAAAGATATCATGCTTGGTAATTAGAGGGTCAGTATAAAAGGGGAAGACCCTCAATGAGATGGATTGACATAGTAGCTGAGACAATGAGGTGAAGTATAGGAGTGACTGTGAGAATGGTGCAGAACCAGGCAGTGTTTTGTTCGATTGTACATAGGGTCACTATGAGCCAGAACTGACTCGACAACACCCAACACAGGGCTCTCATTGGCTGATTGTTGGAAGTAGATAATCAGGCTTTTCTTCCCAGTTTGTCTCTGGAAGCTCCAGAGAAATCTGTTCAATATCACTAGAACATGTAAACCTCTACTGACAGAAAGGCAATGATTGTGGTTGAGGTACATTTCCTGGGAATTAAACCCAAGTCTTCCACATGAAAGGTGAGAATTCCACCACTGAACCACCACTGGCCTCTGTACAGAGCATGCCTCTCCCAGTTCTTCTTCACACATGAGCCACTCACTGATGGGAATGCTTTCTCCATCTTTTCTATAAGACAAACTCCTCTTTGTCCCCCTAGACTCACCTTACAGGGTGCCTTCTTTGTGATATGGGGTGAGAATTTTTCTTATCCCTTAGAAGAGAAATCTCTCTCTCCTGCATGTTTCCACAGCCCATTGTTTGACATTTCTGTTGAGGTGTTTATCACCAGGCATTGTACATGTGCCTCTCACTGTCTAGATGTGAGTACCTCAAGGAGGATATACTCACTCCTCTTCCACACGCCTGTTCTGGTGCTTTGCATATGGAATTTAAAATAAATGTCATAGGAATGAACGCATGCATATGAGCACAGGTGGATAAAAGGGGAGGAAGGAATCTCTACATCCCAGGAGGGAAGCATTTACTGTGGATCTATGGGTGCTTCTTCTGGAGGAATTTTCTCCTGGTCCTCTAGTTGCTTTTTTCCTTTCCATCATGTCTTCAATTGCTGGAAGCAGGGATCTGTTGTCTCCTCCTATAAGCATTCTTCTCTTTCAGATTCCTATATGCTCTGTTCTGTTCTATAGTACAGGTGAGTAAAGTCCTGGTTTTCAAGCCTTGTTAGCCTCAACCCTTGTTTAGTCTGAGACTTACTTTACTGGAAAACGCTATGCTACCTCTCAGGTCATAATGCATCTTCTGACAATTTCTGATAGGTCACCTCTTTCTTCTAATGGCAGTCTTTGGAGCTCCCCAGATTCATGCAGCTATATTTAGCTCTTAGGAGCTCTGGTGGAGTAGTGCCTAAAGTATTTGATTGCTAACCAGAAGGCTGGTGGTTCAAACCCACAAGCCACTCCTCGGAAAGAAGGTTGGGCAATCTACTTCTGCAGTGATACGCCTCGGGAACCCAAGGAGGGATCCCTATGAGTCAGATCTGACTCAACGACAGTCCATTGCTTTGCACTGTATTCAGGACCTTGGCCATTTTTCTATCTTTCAGGCCTAAAGGGGCTGGTTAAGAACTTTAGGTGGTTATAGCATCAAGTTGCTATGGCTCTGATCTCCATTATATCTTGAAGAGTTGTGTCCATTGCCTGAATAAAGAGAGATTGACTAGATCCCTGGAGGCTCTGACCCAGGGGAGATGGGTGACAAAATCAAGAAGTTAGTGGCGTTTTACCAGTGATAGAGGACAGAAGGAAGCCAATGGATATATAACCCCCACCCCAAAGCATTATTCTGAAAATGAGTAGTTCGTATAATCTCTCCCATGAAAGATGATGTGAGAAAGAGATATTTGTTATAAACATGTAGCCAAACGCATAACACACCCCCTCACACTTGCTTTTGTTCCCTCCTTGATTTTCCTTCCTACTGCTGCCTTGTTTCTCTGTGGTTGTACTTCCAAGTATTAGCTAGTAAACTTTTCCTTCAGTCTCTGTTTCAGGAACCTGGACTAAGACATCTCCTATGCCACTCAGGTTACATTGTTCTTTTGTTCTCCCATAATATTGTGTGCACATTTCTTTAACTTCCCACACAACATTGTAATTATCTATATATGTGTCTCTTTCTTCTTCTGGATTACATATCTTGAAGGCAAAGACCATATTTTACTTATTTTTGAATCTCTGGCAACTTGCACAGTATCTGGCATAAATTAGGGCTCTGAAAATAGTAAATATTTGCTGGATGACCAGATATAAAAATAAAAGGTAACTATTTCCTCAGATCAGGGAGATTCTGACAGACCAAAGAAATCATTTAAATCTTCAACATTTCAATGTGTAGTCACCTTTAGTTTCACTTAAACTTGAGTTAGGAATGATGCTAATAACTGGATCACACTGTAAGATTATAATTATAATAATACATTATTCAATAATTATAATAATACATAATATAATAATATTATATTATGCAGTACGCTGACCATCTATATGTATCATGACCTTAGACATTTTGGAGTCCCTGAGTGGCACAAATGGTTAAGTGCTTGACCCCTAACTGAATGGTTGGTGATTCAAACCCACCAGAGGCAACTTGGAAGAGAGACCTAGTGATCTATTTTTAAAAGGTCACAGCTTTGAAAACCTTATGGGACAGTTCTACTCTGCACACATGGGATCACCAAGAGTTGTAATTAACTTGATGGCAATTAACAACATTAGATCTTTTGTATACAGCATCTCATTACAGCGAACTTATGGGTTGTTATTCTAAACTTGGAACTTTTCAGAAAAATAGCTGAAAAACTTATTTTGACTGAGGATATCCTTAAGGGTATATTAAAGTTAGTTTTAATTAAAGTTCTTAAAGGGATTTTCTTCAGTTTAGCATTGTCCAATCAGTTTGCAAATGTGCAAGGCCAGACTGCTAAAAAAAAAAAAAAAAGAAAAAGACTCACTGAAGCTGTTATTAATTAACATATATGTGACCTTACATCTTAACATTATCAATCTAATTATTACTCTTATGAATTTGCAGGTTTTAAAGTGATGAGAGTGCAAGACCACTGAGCTGGACACCTCAGTCATCCCACCTCTAACTAGTTCCACTAAGGTCATATAAGGTGGCAAGATGTAACAGAGTGATCTTAACCCATGAAGAACAGACTATTATGGTATTCAAAGTTTAGATTAATTTATTTTGTAAACTTACTGAAATAACACAAATATTTTGCATCGTTGTTTCACAGCTCCCATTTTCTATAGTAGGTTTATAAATGAAATAAGAGTGACTGATTCTAATGCCATAGTGGCCTCTAGCAAGAGTGGGGGTAAAACCCTCTGTCTTAGAGGTTCCTGCTGGACAATTGGGTTCTGAATAAGCAGGGATGTCAGGAATATACTTACTTGAGCACTTGCACTTTAAGCACCTGAGTTGAAGTTTAGGAATGAAGGAACTCGTGATATTTGCTTTTCTCTCTCAAAAGCTGTAAGGATCTATAAGACTTACCCTTTACTCTCTTCTTGCCCTCCCTGTATAATTGCTCTGTTGTCAGGATTTCATATTATGATGTAATCCAGCACAAGTTGTCCAAAACAATATTAGATTTATTCCATTTGTTAAAAGGAAGATATCACTAGTATGTGGCCCTTTTGGCAAAATCTCAACTCCTAGTTCCAGGCATGGGTTCAATCACCTGTTGCTAAGATACTGCAAAAAATATTATCTGTTTTTAAATGTTTCTTTATAATTGAATAAGCTGTGGCTTTAAAATATCAGTGCAAAGGTTAAATAGGTCTTTGAAATCTTATTTTTTTTTTTCACAACTGGCATCGATATTTCTGAGCATTTTAAATGGAGCATCTGCTGTCTCAGTGGAGTTCCTTGGTGAAGTGCACAGAATGGGTCTCACAGCACAACTGAATTGATGGAAGTAGCTAAGAGAAAGACTCGACTAGGTCACTAAAACCCACTGCCTCCAAGTCAATTCCGAGTCACAGTAACACTATAGAACAAAGTAGAACTGCCCCACAGGTTTTTCAAGCTATATTTTTTTTCAGAAATAGATTGCCACATCTTCCTCCCAGAGTACTGATGGGTTTGAATCACTGAACTTTTGGTTAGCAGGTGAGTGCTTTAACCACTGTGCCACAAAGGCTTCTCCAACTTTGTGGCCAAATGAATTGCTACAACTTATAAAACCATTTTGTTAAGAGGTTTTTTAATTGAAAATAAGTGGTTGGGGACAAATGCCATGGAGGGAAACCTCATTGCATACATGATTTAGTATAATGGCAGGATTGACTTAGACCCTAAATGACCTGTGAAGTGGCAAGCTTGGAAGCCAGGAGTCTAAGTGGGCAGAGAAGGCTTGAAAGTATGGATTGAATACCCATGCAAAGAACAGACCAGCCAAAGTCAGCACTGTCCAAAATCCAGGGAGAAAGATCTCAGGCTTCAGATAACACAGAGAGAAATAGGTAAGGTTGTACAGAGGTTGGCAATGCCCTAGGTAGCTCCTAAATTGAAACACTTCTCTTCATTTGCACTGTTATTGTATGAGTCTCTATCTATCTCAAGGCCCACGGCAGTCTCTTATATATTCTTCCTGAGCCCATCCAGCCTTCCTCCAACTTCCCATTCAATTTCTTAACCTGCCCCTGTTGTGTCTTTCTAGGATGTAAAATTGACCTTGTCATATCCCTGATGAAACATGTCAGTGGTTCCCATTAACTACAGTTTAAGTCTTCATTTCTTGTTTGGACACAAGGCCCTAAATACTGGGACACTTCCTTGTCTTCACTACTAGCTCTAACTCCTCCCCTCATCTCAGGCTGCAGCCACACCCACGTAGTCTTTTCTATATCATGGTGAGCAATGTCTCTGCTTTTGGAGTGCTCTCATCACACTTCGCTTCTTCATATTGCTAATTCGTACTTGTTCTTCAAGATTCAATACCAGTTATATTCCCTCTAAACTAATTTCCAGACCCAGGCTGGCTTAAATACCTTCATTGTTCTCCCATACCTGTATTATCACAGTTAGCATTTTTCATCAAAATTACCCATTTATGTACTTTTCTTTTCCACCTGACCATAAACTCCTTGAGGGCAAAATTAATTTCTTTTTTATATTTTTACATCTCAGCATCTAACCCAGTGCTTGGCACATTGTTTATGCTCAATAAAATGTTATTGAACTGTGGAGGAAAAGTAGAGGAGGGCAAAATTATGGGACTCAGGCAGTCAGGTGGTATGAACCAGGAAAAGTGATGGACAGAAGCACTAAACTTTTTACTCCCTGGGGAGTAGCAATAATTGTAGATGGCCAGGTGACCTGCATAAGGATGAGTGTTTCAATCTTGAAGATGTTACAAGAACTACTAGAGAGAGAAAGTGTTGTTGTTATTAGCTGCCATCAAGCTGGGCCCTAAACCACGGTGTTCTCAAGGACAGTGAAATGAAATGCTGCCTACTTATGTACTATACCCATGATCAGGTACAGATCACACTGTTGTAATCCATAGGGTTTTCACTGACTGATTTTTCAAAGTGGATCACCAGGCCTTTCTTTCTGGTCTACCTTAGTCTGGAAGCTCTTCTGAAACCTGTTCAGCATTGTAAAAATACTCAAGTCTCTACTGACAGATAGGTGTTTGGTGGTGGATGTGCATGAGGCGCATTTGCTGGGAATAGAACTCAGGCCTTCCACATGAAAGGTAAGAATTATACCACTAAATCACCAATGGCTGCCAGATACCAAAATGGAAAAACAACCACACTCACTTCCATCAAGTCGATTTGACCTAGGCGGTATCTCCTCAGAAGCAGATTACCCAATCTTCCTTCCCAGCAGTGGCTGGTGGGTTTGAACTGCCAGCCTTCTGGTCAGCAGTCAAATGCCTTAGGCACTATGCCACCAGAGCTCCTATATAGTGAATGTAAACTCTTTATATTATTTTGATCTCGAGAGTATGACATGCCATTTCCTTTGTCCCTAAAGACTCAGCAAGAAGAAACAGAGAAGATTTAACTGAATGGAAGTAGTCATCTCCTTTATTGAGTGTTATAGTGAGTTGAATGGGTAATAGGATGGCTTCAGGAGATTGTTTTTGACAACCGGCCCTTGTGCATCTGAGAGCGAAGTGTTACATGACCAGGGAAAGGCATGGTAAATTGACATGTAATACTTCCTAAAATGTCATTATTTCTTGGTGTAGTTTCTTGCTGCACCCACCCCTCTGTAGAGCAAGCTGGAACATCTCAAATTGGGATCACATTGCCATGATGACACAGGGATTTTAAGCAGAACCCACAGAAGTACACTGTGATGGAATAGAGAAAGCAGTGGTCCAGGAAACAGAAGTCCATCCAAACTCCAGGCCTGAGATTTACTCCACCCTTAGGAAATAATTTATTTTTCAGCCTTTAGTTCCTCTTCTCTAAAATGGAGATGATGATAACACCAATCTGAAAGGGCTATTGTAAATATTGAATAAGAAATGTGTGTGAAAGCATCTGTCATATAATGTGCATTCAGATATGTGTGAACACTTTAGAACTTTTGTTACCTGAATGGTTAATGTTTCAAGAGATACAAACATCAGTCTCTTGTAGCTAGATTGTTGATATTATGGAAAGAAAATGTTACTTTAATCAATTCTGAAATGATTCAATCAGGAATTACTTTTTAATTTCCTAATTAAAGATCTTTTATTAAAAAAAAGTCTAAAAATCCTAACTTTAAAGTTATTTATTAGTAAATATATTCATACTGATTTTGTTTTGTTTTACTTATTTGCACACAGTCCAGTATCATTTAGATCCTCTGTGATCATGAGCAACATGAAGTCAAATCTATTCAAAGTTAACTCCACATAATTAATTATCAGAGCAAGACCCTGGAAGTACAAGTCTTGCAAGGATTCCCAGTGTATGAGCCAGATACTTAAGAGATATTCATTAAGATGTAGTTACAACACTCAGGTTATATAGGCTGACAAGAAGGTGGATATCAGAAAGGTGGAGTAGGAGAGGAAAAATTCTCATCTATAATAATTGGAAGTTGCAAGACAATCTCTAAAATAGATGAGCCAAGTGACCAGTAAAGTATAGATTCTATTTAAAATATTACCAAGTGCTTAAAATGCTTGAAAGTGGTTATCTCTTGGAGGGAGTAAGGTGTGGAATGAGAAAGGGTATAAAAAGGACTTTATATACCAAAAAATCCCTCAATGCCATCAAGTGAGATCCGACCCATAGCTACCCTTTTTAAAAGGATAACAAGCTAATCTTAAATGTAACTTACACATATGTTTCCAATAGCAAACAACCAAGGGAAAAAAAAAAAAAAAAACCTCACTACAGTGGAGTTGTTTCAGACTCATAGTGACCACTCCTTGGGTTTCCAAGGCGGTATGTCTATGGAAGTAGATTGCCCAATCTTCATCCCGAGGAGTGGCTGGTGGGTTTGAACTGCCAGTCTTTTGGTTAGCAATCAAAATACCTTAGGCACTACTCCACCAGAGCTTCCAACAAACCATAATAAATCCTTTAGTATCCAGGATTCTCCCATTTTTAGTGTTTACTGGAATTAAGAAGACATTTTCTTTGCAGAGTATTTAAAATCATTGAAATAAGATATTTCTTCTGATTAATTTTTTAAAAATAATATTTGATTCTGTTTTTGGTGAAAGTTTATGCAGCAAATTACGTGCCCATTTAACAATGTCTACACAGTTTGTTCAATGACATTGGTTACATTTTTCACAGTATGTCAACTTTCTTCTTTTTCTGTTCTGGTTGTTCTATTTCTACTAATTTAGTGTCCCTGGCCATTTGCCTTCTTGCCGTTGTTCTATAGTAAATATTGACTGTTTGAGCTCAGATAGATAATTTTTTAATGGAGCACAGTACTCATAAGAGATATGGTTTATTTTATGAGCCAATGTATTATTCAGCTAAAATATGACCAGATGTAATAATTTCAATTCAAGTTTTAAAGAGTATCTCAGTGTGATAGACTCAGAGAGTCTTCCAATCTCAATTGTTTCATTCAGTCTGGACTTTTTGAGTTTTGTTCCAAGTTTTCTCCCATTGTATTATGATCTATCCATTGATTTTCTGATCAGAATGACCACTGGTGGTAGTTGGGAACCATTTAGTTCTTCTGGTCTCATGGTAAATGAGATTGTGGTTCCTGTAGGCTATCAGTTACGTAGTTACGTAGACTATTTTCTTTCCTGAGTCTTTGGTTTCCTTCTTTCTCTTTCATGCTGGATGTATAGAGACCAATATTTGTCTTCTAATTAATTTGAGATTGGGCAATCTACTTCCGTAGTGGTACTGCCTCAGAAACCCAAGGAGGGGTCGCTGTTCTAGTTACCTAGTGCTGCTCTGACAGGAATATACCACAAATGGGATGGCCTTAACAAACAGGAGTTTATTCTTACAATTTGGAGGCTTTAAGTCCAAGTTCAAAGTGTCAGGCTCTA